>NC_091304.1:45723292-45828292 GCF_038502225.1 Cherax quadricarinatus
GTGTAGTTGACTCATTCTCAATTCCGATTGTCGCCCTGAGATTTTCGGTCCCAGACCACCCCTCATTTATTGATGACTTGATCCATCAGGCTGTTGATGCTTCGATTTACCGCGTGCAGCGGATTCAGTTTAATCGAGCACTTTCTGACCACTCTCACCAGCACCACTATCATCACGTTACCACCACTACACCACCACCACTACTCTCGCCACCACTATCACCATTGTCACTGTTACCACCATCACCACAACCACCACTTTCACCGCTACCGCCACTGCCATCACGACCGTAAAAATCAACTTCATCACCCCTGGGAGAACCTCCCAGGGGTGAGACCGAGTCCTCTCTCCTCGTCTCTAGTCTCCCAACCTGAAGCTATCGTAAAACTGTAAGTTCTCTTAATAAATATTTTCCTCGTATTCGACAGTATCTCCCGTTCCATGGTTCCTCCTTCTCCTTTTCTCACCTTCCTGTCCCACCACACAATCCTTACCTCTAACCTGATGTAAGACTGGGTAAATGGGCTTCACAATGCCATATAATGAGTAACAAGTTATAATCAGTGATCTAGAACTCCAATACATTACAACTTCTCGCTAGAGGTTGGCATTATAATTCCCCGCTGTTATTCTTCACCCCCTTCCTTCCTTCCTCTGTACCTTGATAACTTGTTCCACCAAGCATCTCCATTATTGGTTACCTCATCATACGCGACCTTTCTGAATCTCTCTCCTTCCCCCGTCCCGCGCTTAAAGGATATTTATTATGCTCTTGCTAGCATTTATCAGGTCTCCGAGTATTCCTGCTGTCTTCTACTTGTCTGATTGATTATTCCTGCTGTCTTCTACTTGTCTGATTGATTATTCCTGCTGTCTTCTACTTGTCTGATTGATTATTCCTGCTGTCTTCTACTTGTCTGATTGATTATTCCTGCTGTCTCGTGCAGGTTGTCTAGCTGAATCATATTAGGTGATCACGTTTATTTTGTCACCTCTCCAAGCCTTTCGTGATAAACTCTGACTAGGGAAGAATTAATTCAGTAAAAAGTGTGATACGTGAATACGACTCAAGTGGCACATTCACTTATAAACTGAGAGGCACTTTCACGTCCAACTTGAGTGGCACCTTCATGTCCAAGGTCACTCTCAGGCGCCTTCTTGAAACTTCGCTAGATTAGGTGTTTTATCTATCTATCTATCTATCTATCTATCTATCTATCTATCTATCTATATATATATATATATATATATATATATATATCTATATATATATATATATATATATATATATATATATATATATATATATATATATATCCCGTGCCGAATAGATAAAATTGGTTAGTTTGCAAAAACTCATTTAAAATTAAGTACCTTCTAAAATTTTCTCATGTACGTTTAAAGATATATATTTTTTCATTTATGTTAATGTAAAAGTTAATAATTTTGTACCAAAAGAACCTTAGAAAACTTACCTAACCTTATTATAGCAAGCGCATTCCTGTTCCTATAAAGAAACACTCTATAACCTACCCACCAATTATTGACAACAGCAGGTCTTAGCACAATACCAGGTTTCAGTTTTGCTTATGCCTCTCCTCGAAGCTTTCCGAACATTACGATAACAACAGTGCTATTATGCGAGTGATCACCACCACAAAAGGAGTTACTGGAGCACACTTCCTCGACCAGATGCAGGAAAAACAGGACGCAGAGACGGCAGAGGGAACTGTGTATCCCCGGACTATCTGACTTTCCAGACGACCTGACTGAACTTTCGAAGTTTGTTGATGTGATGGTGCCGAAGTAAAGGGAAGGGTCGGTGTTTGAAAATACTTCTGAAGTGGATTCTGTGTCTTATGAATGTGAGAGGCATTCTCATAATTATTATAATGATATTAACCACTAAATCCGTAAGAGTTTACGATGCTGCGGAAAGGATGAAGAAGTGGAAATGTGCAAAGGTTAAGAGTGAGCGAAGGGTTGGGGTATGTGAAGTTAGTGATTCGAGAAGGTAAAGGTTATAGCAAGAGCAAAAATAAAACCAAAATTGGTATAGCAGGTTTGTTTCAGGTAAAAATTCAAAGAGAGAGTCTGCATCAAAAGGTGGGGCTCTTAGCGAGGAGGTCAATAAAGATGTCTGTTGTGGCCGTTGAGATGCTGGAGATGGATACTGCGTGCACTCTGATAGCGAAAACAATGTACCAAGATAGGCCGGATGAGTAGTGCCACCTGACAGTCTTCAGAGATTGGTGCCGGTCGTTTCTCCATATGGTATCCGTGAGTCACATGTGTCCAGTACGTAAACACGACAGTGCAGTCTCCCGAACCCATCAACGGTGGCAAGAAAATTGGGCAGAATCTCAAAGGTGGGTTGATTGAAAACAATTTATTTTGCTCCAACGTGGACCAACGTTGTTTACAACGGTTAGGGAGGCTGTGAGAGAGCAATGGTCTCGGGAGTAAAGACCAGCAGAGAGAACAGTGTAGAGAGCAGCAGAGTGTAGGCTAAAACTACTGACAGTAATAATTAAAAATACTTATTAGAGAAATGGCTCTTACAGTCAACAAGTATCTGTAGCAAAGTAATTACAAATACACTTATACTAACATTCATACCTTCTTCTATACATACAAACATTCCATGCGTTCACACGCATACACACACACACGTCAGGCCCATATTAGTGTATGTATCTCCAGTTTGAAATCCGCACCTGGCCATGCAAGTCAGGAAACTAGAGAAAGTGCAAAGGTTTGCAACGAGACTAGTCCTGGACCTATGTAGCTTGTCCTACGAAAAGAGGTTAAGAGAACTCGACCTGACGACAGTGGACGACACGAGGGACAGAGGAGATATGATAACGACATACAAAATGCTGAAAGGAATCGGCAAGGTGAACAGAGACAGGATGTTCCAGAGATGGGACACATCAATGAGGGGTTACACTAGAAAGTTGAAGATTCAGATGAGTCACAGGGATGTTAGGAAGTACTTATTCAGTTATAGAGTTGTTAGGATGTGGGACACTCTGGAGAGTGATGTAGTGGAGGCAGGATCCATATATAGCTTTAAGAAGAGACATGATAAAGCTCATGGAGCATGGAGAGAGTGGACCTAGTAGCAACCGGCGAAGAGGCGGGACCAGGAGCTATGAATCGACCCCTGAAACCACAATTAGGTGAGTATACACACACACGCACACACACACACACCGTGTACGTACACCGTGTACGTTAGGCCCATACTGGAGTATGCGGCACCAGTTTGGAACCCACACCTAGCCAAGCACGTAAAGAAACTTGAGAAAGTGCAAAGGTTTGCAACAAGACTAGTCCCAGAGCTAAGAGGTATGTCCTACGAGGAGAGGTTAAGGGAAATCAACCTGACGACACTGGAGGACAGGAGAGATAGGGGGGACATGATAACGACACAAAATACTGAGAGGAATTGACAAGGCGGACAAAGACAGGATGTTCTAGAGATTGGACACAGTAACAAGGGGACACAGTTGGAAGTTGAAGACACAGATGAATCACAGGGATGTTAGGAAGTATTTCTTCAGCCACAGAGTAGTCAGTAAGTGGAATAGTTTGGGAAGCGATGTAGTGGAGGCAGGATCCATACATAGCTTTAAGCAGAGGTATGATAAGCTCACGGTTCAGGGAGAGTGACCTAGTAGTGATCAGTGAAGAGGCGGGGCCAGGAGCTCGGACTCGACCCCTGCAACCTCAACTAGGTGAGTACAACTAGGTGAGTACACACACACACACACACACACACACACACACACACACACACACACACACACACACACACACACACGAGTCACGTAACCCAGTTTTTGCTTGTTATGTACACACCCAAAGAGCAAGACTCTTCATTTTATAGCCCACAGCAACCTACCGAACATGCACACCCACACACACATAACACGGGCCCCTCCTTACTTTATAACCCACACCAACTCACCAAACGCACACATACACACACACACACACACACACACACACACACACACACACACACACACACACACACACACACACACACACACACACACACACACACACACACAAATGAGTCAGATTATTATTATAATCAAGGGGGAAGCGCTAAACCCGGAGGATTATACAGCACCTGGGGGGGGATGTGGAAGGCATTCAGGCTTAATTCGGGGAACTGGAGCACAGATCCAATTCCCTAAATCAAGAGCCCCTCACCAACATCAAGGAACCTTCCTTGAGGGGAAATGAGTCAGAGAGATAGTAGGAAGTATTTCTTCAGTCATAGAGTTGTAAGGCAGTGGAATAGCCTAGAAAATGACGTAGTGGAGGCAGGAACCATACACAGTTTTAAGACGAGGTTTGATAAAGCTCATGGAGCGGGGAGAGAGAGGGCCTAGTAGCAACCGGTGAAGAGGCGGGGCCAGGAGCTAGGACTCGACCCCTGCAACCACAAATAGGTGAGTACAAATAGGTGAGTACACACACACACACACACACACACACACACACACACACACACATACACACACACACACACACACACACACACACATACACACACACACACACACACACTACCTGAGGTATGGAAGACGGCAAATGTAGTCCTCATCTTTAAGAAAGGAGACAGAAACGAGGCACTAAACTATAGACTAGTGTCACTGACCTGTATAGTATGCAAAGTCATGGAGAAGATTATCAGGTGGAGAGTGGTGGATCACGTGGAACGAAACAAGATTATAAACGACGGCCAGCACGGATTCATTGAAGGCAAATCCTATGTCACAAACCTACTGGGGTTTTATGACAAGGTAACTGAAGTAAGACATGAGAGGGAGGGGTGGGTTGATTGCATTTTCCTGGACTGCAAGAAGGCCTTCGACACAGTTCCTGGAGGACCAGGCAGAGATAACAGGGAAGGCACTGCATCGGATCAGAGAATACCTGTCAGGAAGACAACAACGAGTCATGGTACGTGGAGAGGTGTCAGAGTGGGCGCCTTTAATGAGCGGGGTGCCACAGGAATCAGTCCTAGGACTGGTGCTGTTTCAGGTATTTGTGAACGAAATGACAGAAGGAATAGAATCCGAAGTGTCCCTGTTTGCAGATGACGTGAAGTTGAGGGGAAGAATTCAGTCGGACAAAAACCAGGCAGAACTACAGAGGGATCTGGACAGACTGCAGGCCTGGTCCAGCAATTGACTCCTGGAGTTCAACCCCAACAAGTGCACACACAGAACCACCCTCAGAACCCCACAACCAATCATGCTATCCCAACACAGACCACAATCCACACTCACAGCCCCCACTCCATACTATGCTGTAGAATCCAGCAGTACACTGCCAGGTCCCCCATCCTCACAGACCCCCCAGTGCTGGAGAGGAAGCTGAAGGTATAGTACACCAACACTGATGGAATAACAAATAAGTGGGAGGAGTGACACGAAAGAGTCAAAGAGGCATCACCGAACATCATAGCCCTCACAGAAACCAAGCTCACAGGGATAACAGATGGCATCTTTCTAACAGGATATCAGATCCTGAGTTAAGACAGAGGGAGCAGACGGGGTGGAGGAGTGGCACTGCTGATCAAAAACCGATGGTATTTTGATGCGCTGGAGAGAGGAGAGAGAGAAGCAAGAGATTACATAGTACTAACGCTTCAGTCTGGAGGTCCCAAGGTGGTAAGTTTTGTGATGTATAACCCACCACAAAACAGCAGGAGGCCAAGGCAAGAGTATGATGAGAGTAATAGAACAATGGTTGACGTACTGGCTGAAGTGGCAAGAAGGGCTCATGTGAGCAGGGCAAAGCTACTGATCATGGGTGACTTCAACCACAAGGAAATCGACTGGTAGAACTTGGATCCACATGGGGGCCAAGAAACATGGAGGGCTAAGGTGATGAATGTGGTACTGGAAAACCTTATGTACCAACACGTAGGGGGTACTACCAGAGAGAGAGTAGAGGATGAACCAGCGAGACTGGACCTAGTATTCACCTTGAGTAGTGCAGATACTGAGGACATCACATATGATAGACCCCTGAGGGCCAGTGATCGTTTGGATTTAATCTTCGAATACATAGTAGAGTTACAAGTGGAAGGGGAAGCAGGAAGGGCTGGACAAATGAAGCCGAACTACAAGAAAGGGGACTATGCAAGCATGAAGAACTTCCTCAATGGGGTTCAGTGGGACAGAGAACTGGCAGGGAAGTCAGTAGATGAGATGATGGAATATGTGACAACAATGTGCAAGGAAGCTGAGGAGAGGTAACAGGAATAATGAAAAGCCAGGTTGAGCCCGTGGTTTACCCAAAGGTGCAGGGAAGCCAAAACCAAGTGTGCTAGGGAATGGAAGAAGTATAGAATGCAAAGGACCCAGGAGAATAAGGAGACTGGTCTTAGAGCCAGAAATGAATATGCACAGGTAAGACGGGAGACTCAAAGGCAATATGAGAATGCCATAGCAGCGAAAGTCAAATCTGACCCAAAACTGTTGTACAGCCACATTAGGAGGAAAACAACAGTCAAGGACCAGGTAATCAGGCTGAGGAAGGAAGGAGGAGAGATCAAAAGAAACGACGAAGAAGAATGTGAGGAGCTCAAGAGGAGATTCAAAGAAGTGTTCACAGAGGAGACAGAAGGCAGAGAGGTGGGGTACACATCAAGTGTTGGACACAATGCATACAACCGAGGAAGAAGTGAAGAGGCTGTTAAGCAAGCTAGATACCTCAAGGGCGACAGGGCCGGATAACATCTCTCCAAGGGTTCTTAGAGAGGGAGCAGAGGCATTTTGTGTACCAATATCAACTATCTTCAGCACATCTATCGAAACAGAACGACTGCCGGAAGTATGGAAGACAGCAAATGTAGCCCCAATTTTTAAAAAAGGAGACAGACACGAAGCATTATACTACAGACTAGTGTCACTGACGTGTATAGTGTGCAAGGTCATGGAGAAAATTATCAGGAGAAGAGTGGCGGAGCAGCTAGAAAGGAATGAGCTTATCAACGACAGCCAGCACGGTTTCAGGGACGGGAAATCTCGCGTTGCAAACCTACTGGAGTTCTCTGACAGGGTGAGGGCAGTAAGACAAGAGAGAAAGGGGTGGGTAGATTGCATTTTCTTGGACTGTAAGAAGGCGTTTGACACAGTTCCGCACAAGAGATTAGTGCGGAAGCTGGAGGACCAGGCAGGGATAACAGAGAAGGCACTATAGTGGATCAGGGAATACCTGTCAGGAAGACAACAGCGAGTCATGGTACGTGGCGAGGTGTCAGAGTGGGCGCCGGTAACGAGCGGGATGCCACAGGGATCAGTCCTATTCCCGGTGCTGTTTCTGGTATTTGTGATCGACATGACGGAAGGAATAGACTCCGAAGTGTCCCTGTTTGCAGATGATGTGAAGTTGATGAGAAGAATTTAATCGGACAAGGGCCAAGCAGAACTACAGAGGGATCTGGACAGACTGCCGGCCTGGTCCAGAAACTGGCTTCTGAAGTGCAACCCCACCAAGTGCAAAGTCATGAAGATTGGGGAAGGGCTAAGAAGACCACAGACAGAGTACAGTCTAGGGGGGCCAGAGCCTACAAACCTCACTCATGGAAAAG
The DNA here is from genome assembly GCF_038502225.1 of Cherax quadricarinatus. NCBI lineage: Eukaryota > Metazoa > Arthropoda > Malacostraca > Decapoda > Parastacidae > Cherax > Cherax quadricarinatus. The sequence continues at coordinate 45,730,914 of NC_091304.1, forward strand.
GATCTTGGTGTGAGTATAACACCGGGAACATCTGAGGCACATCAACCAAATAACTGCTGCAGCATACGGGCGCCTGCCAAACCTAAGAACAGCATTCCGACATCAAAATAAGGAGTCATTCAGGACCCTGTACACTGTGTACGTTAGGCCCATATTGGAATATGCAGCGCCAGTTTGGAACCCTCACCTAGCCAAGTATGTAAGGAAACTAGAGAAAGTGCAATGGTTTGCAACAAGACTAATCCCGGAGCTAAGAGATATGTCCTACGAGGAGAGGTTCAGGGAAATCAACCTGACAACACTGGAAGAGAGAAGAGTTAGGGAGGATATGATAACGACACATAAAATACTGAGAGGTATAGACAAGGTGGACGGAGACAGGACGTTCCAGAGATGGGACACAGCAACGAGAATTCAGAGTTGGAAGCTGAAGACTCAGATGAACCGCAGGGATGTTAGGAAGTATTTATTCAGTCACAGAGTTGTCAGGAAGTGGAATAGCCTGGGTAGTGATGTAGTGGAGGCAGGATCCATACATAGGTTTAAGAAGAGGTATGATAAAACTCACGGAGAGGGAAGAGTAACCGGTTAGCGGCCAGTTGAAGAGGCGGGGCGAGGAGCTGTGAATCGACCCCTGCAACCCCAACAGGGTGAGTACGAATAGGTGAGTACACACACACACACATACATACAAACACACACACACACACACACACACACACACACACACACACACACACTTACACACACACACACACACACGCACACACACACACACACAAACGCACACACACACACACGTACACACACACACACACACACACACATACACACACACACACACACACACACACACACACACACACACACACTCAAACACACACACACACACACACACACACACACACACACACACACACACACACACACACACACACACACACACACACACACACACACACAACTGCACGATCAAATATATTATGAAAGAGATGTATCAAAATTTATTCCCATGTTCCAAAGCCTTATAGAAGTGTGTCCCAGTTTATATTAGCACTCGCCCTGATGCCTCACCCTCGACAGCTTACCACAGCACTCGCCCTGATGCCTCACCCTCGACAGCTTACCACAGCACTCGCCCTGATGCCTCACCCTCGACAGCTTACCACAGCACTCGCCCTGATGCCTCACCCTCGACAGCTTACCTCAGCACTCGCCCTGATGCCTCACCCTCGACAGCTTACCTCAGCACTCGCCCTGATGCCTCACCCTCGACAGCTTACCTCAGCACTCGCCCTGATGCCTCACCCTCGACAGCTTACCACAGCACTCGCCCTGATGCCTCACCCTCGACAGCTTACCTCAGCACTCGCCCTGATGCCTCACCCTCGACAGCTTACCTCAGCACTCGCCCTGATGCCTCACCCTCGACAGCTTACCTCAGCACTCGCCCTGATGCCTCACCCTCGACAGCTTACCTCAGCACTCGCCCTGATGCCTCACCCTCGACAGCTTACCACAGCACTCGCCCTGATGCCTCACCCTCGACAGCTTACCTCAGCACTCGCCCTGATGCCTCACCCTCGACAGCTTACCTCAGCACTCGCCCTGATGCCTCACCCTCGACAGCTTACCACAGCACTCGCCCTGATGCCTCACCCTCGACAGCTTACCTCAGCACTCGCCCTGATGCCTCACCCTCGACAGCTTACCTCAGCACTCGCCCTGATGCCTCACCCTCGACAGCTTACCTCAGCACTCGCCCTGATGCCTCACCCTCGACAGCTTACCACAGCACTCGCCCTGATGCCTCACCCTCGACAGCTTACCACAGCACTCGCCCTGATGCCTCACCCTCGACAGCTTACCTCAGCACTCGCCCTGATGCCTCACCCTCGACAGCTTACCACAGCACTCGCCCTGATGCCTCACCCTCGACAGCTTACCACAGCACTCGCCCTGATGCTTCACCCTCGACAGCTTACCTCAGCACTCGCCCTGATGCCTCACCCTCGACAGCTTACCTCAGCACTCGCCCTGATGCCTCACCCTCGACAGCTTACCTCAGCACTCGCCCTGATGCCTCACCCTCGACAGCTTACCTCAGCACTCGCCCTGATGCCTCACCCTCGACAGCTTACCTCAGCACTCGCCCTGATGCCTCACCCTCGAAAGCTTACCTCAGCACTCGCCCTGATGCCTCACCCTCGACAGCTTACCACAGCACTCGCCCTGATGCCTCACCCTCGACAGCTTACCTCAGCACTCGCCCTGATGCCTCACCCTCGACAGCTTACCTCAGCACTCGCCCTGATGCCTCACCCTCGACAGCTTACCTCAGCACTCGCCCTGATGCCTCACCCTCGACAGCTTACCACAGCACTCGCCCTGATGCCTCACCCTCGACCTCTTACCTCAGCACTCGCCCTGATGCCTCACCCTCGACAGCTTACCTCAGCACTCGCCCTGATGCCTCACCCTCGACAGCTTACCTCAGCACTCGCCCTGATGCCTCACCCTCGACAGCTTACCACAGCACTCGCCCTGATGCCTCACCCTCGACAGCTTACCTCAGCACTCGCCCTGATGCCTCACCCTCGACAGCCTACCACAGCACTCGCCCTGATGCCTCACCCTCGACAGCTTACAACAGCACTCGCCCTGATGCCTCACCCTCGACAGCTTACCACAGCACTCGCCCTGATGCCTCACCCTCGACAGCTTACCACAGCACTCGCCCTGATGCCTCACCCTCGACAGCTTTCCACAGCACTCGCCCTGATGCCTCACCCTCGACAGCTTACCACAGCACTCGCCCTGATGCCTCACCCTCGCCAGCTTTCCACAGCACTCGCCCTGATGCCTCACCCTCGACAGCTTACCACAGCACTCGCCCTGATGCCTCACCCTCGACAGCTTTCCACAGCACTCGCCCTGATGCCTCACCCTCGACAGTTTACCACAGCACTCGCCCTGATGCCTCACCCTCGACAGCTTTCCACAGCACTCGCCCTGATGCCTCACCCTCGACAGCTTACCACAGCACTAGCCCTGATGCCTCACCCTCGACAGCTTTCCACAGCACTCGCCCTGATGCCTCACCCTCGACAGCTTACCACAGCACTTGCCCTGATGCCTCACCCTCGACAGCTTACCACAGCACTCGCCCTGATGCCTCACCCTCGACAGCTTTCCACAGCACTCGCCCTGATGCCTCACCCTCGACAGCTTACCACAGCACTCGCCCTGATGCCTCACCCTCGACAGCTTACCTCAGCACTCGCCCTGATGCCTCACCCTCGACAGCTTACCACAGCACTCGCCCTGATGCCTCACCCTCGACAGCTTACCACAGCACTCGCCCTGATGCCTCACCCTCGACAGCTTACCTCAGCACTCGCCCTGATGCTTCACCCTCGACAGCTTACCACAGCACTCGCCCTGATGCCTCACCCTCGACAGCTTACCTCAGCACTCGCCCTGATGCCTCACCCTCGACAGCTTACCACAGCACTCGCCCTGATGCCTCACCCTCGACAGCTTACCACAGCACTCGCCCTGATGCCTCACCCTCGACAGCTTACCTCAGCACTCGCCCTGATGCCTCACCCTCGACAGCTTACCTCAGCACTCGCCCTGATGCCTCACCCTCGACAGCTTACCACAGCACTCGCCCTGATGCCTCACCCTCGACAGCTTACCTCAGCACTCGCCCTGATGCCTCAACCTCGACAGCTTACCTCAGCACTCGCCCTGATGCCTCACCCTCGACAGCTTACCACAGCACTCGCCCTGATGCCTCACCCTCTACAGCTTACCTCAGCACTCGCCCTGATGCCTCACCCTCGACAGCTTACCACAGCACTTGCCCTGATGCCTCACCCTCGACAGCTTACCTCAGCACTCGCCCTGATGCCTCACCCTCGACAGCTTACCTCAGCACTCGCCTGATGCCTCACCCTCGACAGCTTACCTCAGCACTCGCCCTGATGCCTCACCCTCGACAGCTTACCACAGCACTCGCCCTGATGCCTCACCCTCGACAGCTTACCTCAGCACTCGCCCTGATGCCTCACCCTCGACAGCTTACCTCAGTACTGGCCCTGATGCCTCACCCTCGACAGCTTACCACAGCACTCGCCCTGATGCCTCACCCTCGACAGCTTACCTCAGCACTCGCCCTGATGCCTCACCCTCGACAGCTTACCTCAGCACTTGCCCTGATGCCTCACCCTCGACAGCTTACCACAGCACTCGAACCTGATGCCTCACCCTCTACAGCTTACCTCAGCACTCGCCCTGATGCCTCACTCTCGACAGCTTACATCAGCACTCGCCCTGATGCCTCACCCTCGACAGCTTACTTCAGCACTCGCCCTGATGCCTCACTCTCGACAGCTTACCTCAGCACTCGCCCTGATGCCTCACCCTCGACAGCTTACCTCAGCACTTGCCCTGATGCCTCACCCTCGACAGCTTACCTCAGCATTCGCCCTGATGCCTCACCCTCGACAGCTTACCTCAGCATTCGCTCTGATGCCTCACCCTCAACAGCTTATCTCAACACTCGCCATGATGCCTAACCCTCGACAGCTTACCTCAGCACTTGCCCTGATGCCTCACCCTCGACAGCTCACCTCAGCACTTGCCCTGATTCCTCACCCTCGACAGCTTACCTCAGCACTCGCCCTGATGCCTCACTCTCGACAGCTTACCTCAGCACTCGCCCTGATGCCTCACCCTCGACAGCTTACCTAAGCACTCGCCCTGATGCCTCACCCTCGACAGCTTACCTCAGGACTCGCCCTGATGCCTCACCCTCGACAGCTTACCTCAGCATTTGCCCTGATGCCTCACCCGCCACAGCTTACCACAGCACTTGCCCTGATGCCTCACCCTTAACAGCTTACCACAGCACTCGCCCTGATGCCTCACCCTCGACAGCTTACCACAGCACTCGCCCTGATACCTCACCCTCGACAGCTTACCACAGCACTCGCCCTGATGCCTCACCCTTGACAGCTTACCACAGCACTTGCCCTGATGCCTCATCCTCGACAGCTTACCTCAGCACTCGCCCTGATGCCTCACCCTCGACAGCTTACCTCAGCACTTGCCCTGATGCTTCACCCTCGACAGCTTACCTCAGCACTTGCCGTGATGCCTCACCCTCGACAGCTTACCTAAGCACTCGCCCTGATGCCTCACCCTCGACAGCTTACCTCAGCATTAGCCCTGATGCCTCACCCTCAACAGCTTATCTCAACACTCGCTATGATGCCTAACCCTCGACAGCTTACCTCAGCACTTGCCCTGATGCCTCACCCTCGACAGCTTACCTCAGCACTTGCCCTGTTGCCTCACCCTCGACAGCTTACCTCAGCACTCGCCCTGATGCCTCACCCTCGACAGCTTACCTAAGCACTCGCCCTGATGCCTCAGCCTCGACAGCTTACCTCAGGACTCGCCCTGATACCTCACCCTCGACAGCTTACCTCAGCATTTGCCCTGATGCCTCACCCTCGACAGCTTACCACAGCACTTGCCCTGATGCCTCACCCTTAACAGCTTACCACAGCACTCGCCCTGATGCCTCACCCTCGACAGCTTACCACAGCACTCGCCCTGATACCTCACCCTCGACAGCTTACCACAGCACTCGCCCAGATGCCTCACCCTTGACAGCTTACCACAGCACTTGCCCTGATGCCTCATCCTCGACAGCTTACCTCAGCACTCGCCCTGATGCCTCACTCTCGACTGCTTGCCACAGCACTCGCCCTGATGCCTCACCCTCGACAGCTTACCTCAGCACTCGCCCTGATGCCTCACCCTCGACAGCTTACCTCAGCACTTGCCTTGATGCCTCACCCTCGACAGCTTACCTCAGCACTCGCCCTGATGCCTCACCCTCGACAGCTTACCACAGCACTCGCCCTGATGCCTAACTCTCAGCAGCTTACCTCAGCACTCGCCCTGATGCCTCACTCTCGACAGCTTACCTCAGCACTCGCCCTGATGCCTCACCCTCGACAGCTTACCTCAGCACTTGCCCTGATGCCTCACCCTCGACAGCTTACCTCAGCACTCGCCCTGATTCCTCACCCTCGACAGCTTACCTCAGCACTCGCCTTGATGCCTCACTCTCGAGAGCTTACCTCAGCACTTGCCCTGATGCCTCACCCTCGACAGCTTACCACAGCACTTGCCCTGATGCCTCACCCTCGACAGCTTACCACAGCACTCGCCCTGATGCCTCACCCTCGACAGCTTTCCACAGCACTCGCCCTGATGCCTCACCCTCGACAGCTTACCACAGCACTCGCCCTGATGCCTCACCCTCGACAGCTTACCTCAGCACTCGCCCTGATGCCTCACCCTCGACAGCTTACCACAGCACTCGCCCTGATGCCTCACCCTCGACAGCTTACCACAGCACTCGCCCTGATGCCTCACCCTCGACAGCTTACCTCAGCACTCGCCCTGATGCTTCACCCTCGACAGCTTACCACAGCACTCGCCCTGATGCCTCACCCTCGACAGCTTACCTCAGCACTCGCCCTGATGCCTCTCCCTCGACAGCTTACCACAGCACTCGCCCTGATGCCTCACCCTCGACAGCTTACCACAGCACTCGCCCTGATGCCTCACCCTCGACAGCTTACCTCAGCACTCGCCCTGATGCCTCACCCTCGACAGCTTACCTCAGCACTCGCCCTGATGCCTCACCCTCGACAGCTTACCACAGCACTCGCCCTGATGCCTCACCCTCGACAGCTTACCTCAGCACTCGCCCTGATGCCTCACCCTCGACAGCTTAAGTCAGCACTCGCCCTGATGCCTCACCCTCGACAGCTTACCACAGCACTCGCCCTGATGCCTCACCCTCTACAGCTTACCTCAGCACTCGCCCTGATGCCTCACCCTCGACAGCTTACCACAGCACTTGCCCTGATGCCTCACCCTCGACAGCTTACCTCAGCACTCGCCCTGATGCCTCACCCTCGACCGCTTACCTCAGCACTCGCCTGATGCCTCACCATCGACAGCTTACCTCAGCACTCGCCCTGATGCCTCACCCTCGACAGCTTACCACAGCACTCGCCCTGATGCCTCACCCTCGACAGCTTACCTCAGCACTCGCCCTGATGCCTCACCCTCGACAGCTTACCTCAGTACTTGCCCTGATGCCTCACCCTCGACAGCTTACAACAGCACTCGCCCTGATGCCTCACCCTCGACAGCTTACCTCAGCACTCGCCCTGATGCCTCACCCTCGACAGCTTACCTCAGCACTTGCCCTGATGCCTCACCCTCGACAGCTTACCACAGCACTCGAACCTGATGCCTCACCCTCTACAGCTTACCTCAGCACTCGCCCTGATGCCTCACTCTCGACAGCTTACATCAGCACTCGCCCTGATGCCTCACCCTCGACAGCTTACTTCAGCACTCGCCCTGATGCCTCACTCTCGACAGCTTACCTCAGCACTCGCCCTGATGCCTCACCCTCGACAGCTTACCTCAGCACTTGCCCTGATGCCTCACCCTCGACAGCTTACCTCAGCACTTGCCGTGATGCCTCACCCTCGACAGCTTACCTCAGCATTCGCCCTGATGCCTCACCCTCGACAGCTTACCTCAGCATTCGCTCTGATGCCTCACCCTCAACAGCTTATCTCAACACTCGCCATGATGCCTAACCCTCGACAGCTTACCTCAGCACTTGCCCTGATGCCTCACCCTCGACAGCTCACCTCAGCACTTGCCCTGATTCCTCACCCTCGACAGCTTACCTCAGCACTCGCCCTGATGCCTCACTCTCGACAGCTTACCTCAGCACTCGCCCTGATGCCTCACCCTCGACAGCTTACCTAAGCACTCGCCCTGATGCCTCACCCTCGACAGTTTACCTCAGGACTCGCCCTAATGCCTCACCCTCGACAGCTTACCTCAGCATTTGCCCTGATGCCTCACCCTCCACAGCTTACCACAGCACTTGCCCTGATGCCTCACCCTTAACAGCTTACCACAGCACTCGCCCTGATGCCTCACCCTCGACAGCTTACCACAGCACTCGCCCTGATACCTCACCCTCGACAGCTTACCACAGCACTCGCCCTGATGCCTCACCCTTGACAGCTTACCACAGCACTGGCCCTGATGCCTCACCCTCGACAGCTTACCTCAGCACTCGCCCTGATGCCTCACCCTCGACAGCTTACCACAGCACTCGCCCTGATGCCTCACCCTCGACAGCTTACCTCAGCACTTGCCCTGATGCTTCACCCTCGACAGCTTACCTCAGCACTTGCCGTGATGCCTCACCCTCGACAGCTTACCTAAGCACTCGCCCTGATGCCTCACCCTCGACAGCTTACCTCAGCATTAGCCCTGATGCCTCACCCTCAACAGCTTATCTCAACACTCGCTATGATGCCTAACCCTCGACAGCTTACCTCAGCACTTGCCCTGATGCCTCACCCTCGACAGCTTACCTCAGCACTTGCCCTGATGCCTCACCCTCGACAGCTTACCTCAGCACTCGCCCTGATGCCTCACCCTCGACAGCTTACCTAAGCACTCGCCCTGATGCCTCAGCCTCGACAGCTTACCTCAGGACTCGCCCTGATACCTCACCCTCGACAGCTTACCTCAGCATTTGCCCTGATGCCTCACCCTCGACAGCTTACCACAGCACTTGCCCTGATGCCTCACCCTTAACAGCTTACCACAGCACTCGCCCTGATGCCTCACCCTCGACAGCTTACCACAGCACTCGCCCTGATACCTCACCCTCGACAGCTTACCACAGCACTCGCCCAGATGCCTCACCCTTGACAGCTTACCACAGCACTTGCCCTGATGCCTCATCCTCGACAGCTTACCTCAGCACTCGCCCTGATGCCTCACCCTCGACAGCTTACCTCAGCACTCGCCCTGATGCCTCACCCTCGACAGCTTACCTCAGCACTTGCCTTGATGCCTCACCCTCGACAGCTTACCTCAGCACTTGCCTTGATGCCTCACCCTCGACAGCTTACCTCAGCACTCGCCCTGATGCCTAACTCTCGGCAGCTTACCTCAGCACTCGCCCTGATGCCTCACTCTCGACAGCTTACCTCAGCACTCGCCTTGATGCCTCACCCTCGACAGCTTACCTCAGCACTTGCCCTGATGCCTCACCCTCGACAGCTTACCTCAGCACTCGCCCTGATTCCTCACCCTCGACAGCTTACCTCAGCACTCGCCTTGATGCCTCACTCTCGAGAGCTTACCTCAGCACTTGCCCTGATGCCTCACCATCGACAGCTTACCTCAGTACTTGCTCTGATGCCTCTCCATCGACAGCTTACCTCAGCACTTTCCCTGATGCCTAACAATCGACAGCTTACCTCAGCACTCGCCCTGATGCCTAACTCTCGGCAGCTTACCTCAGCACTCGCCCTGATGCCTGACTCTCGGCAGCTTACCTCAGCACTCGCCCTGATGCCTCAATCTCGACAGCTTACCTCAGCACTCGCCTTGATGCCTCACCCTCGACAGCTTACCTCAGCACTTGCCCTGATGCCTCACCCTCGACAGCTTACCTCAGCACTCGCCCTGATTCCTCACCCTCGACAGCTTACCTCAGCACTTGCCCTGATGCCTCACCCTCGACAGCTTACCTCAGCACTTGCCTTGATGCCTCACCATCGACAGCTTACCTCAGCACTCGCCCTGATGCCTGACTCTCGAGAGGTTACCTCAGCACTTGCCCTGATGCCTCACTCTCTATACCTTAGCTCAGCACTTGCCCTGATGCCTCACCCTCGACAGCTTACCTCAGCACTTGCCTTGATGCCTCACCATCGACAGCTTACCTCAGCACTCGCACTGATGCCTCACTCTCGAGAGCTTACCTCAGCACTTCCCCTGATGCCTCACCATCGACAGCTTACCTCAGCACTTGCTCTGATGCCTCACAATCGACAGTTTACCTCAGCACTTGCCCTGATGCCTCACCCTTGACAGCTTACCTCAGCACTTGCCCTGATGCCTCACCCTCGAGAGCTTACCTCAGCACTTGCCCTGATGCCTCACCATCGACAGCTTACCTCAGCACTTGCTCTGATGCCTCACAATCGACAGTTTACCTCAGCACTTGCCCTGATGCCTCACCCTTGACAGCTTACCTCAGCACTTGCCCTGATGCCTCACCCTCGACAGCTTACCTCAGCACTTGCCCTAATGCCTCACTCTCGATAGCTTACCTCACCACTTGCCTTGATGCCTCACCATCGACAGCTTACCTCAGCACTTGCCCTAATGTCTCACCCTCGCCAGCTTACCTCAGCACTTGCCCCGACGCCTCACCCTCGACAGCTTACCTCAGCACTTCCCTTGATGCCTCACCATCGACAGCTTACCTAAGCACCCGCCCTGATGCCTCACTCTCGATAGCTTACCTCAGCACTTGCCCTAATGCCTCACCCTCGACAGATTACCTCAGCACTTGCCCTGATGCCTCACCATCGACAGCTTACCTCAGCACTCGCCCTGATGCCTCACTCTCGGCAGCTTACCTCAGCACTCACCCTGATGCCTCACTCTCGATAGTTTACCTAAACACTCGCCCTGATGCCTCACCCTCGACAGCTTACCTCAGCACTTGCCCTGATGCCTCACCCTCGACAGCTTACCTCAGCACTCGCCCTGATGCATAACTCTCGCCAGCTTACCTCAGCACTCGCCCTGATGCTTCACTCTCGACAGCTTACCTCAGCACTCGCCCTGATGCCTCACCCTCGACAGCTTACCTCAGCACTTGCCCTGATGCCTCACCCTCGACAGCTTACCTCAGCACTTGCCGTGATGCCTCACCCTCGACAGCTTACCTAAGCACTCGCCCTGATGCCTCACCCTCGACAGCTTACCTCAGCATTCGCCCTGATGCCTCACCCTCAACAGCTTATCTCAACACTCGCCATGATGCCTAACCCTCGACAGCTTACCTCAGCACTTGCCCTGATGCCTCACCCTCGACAGCTTACCTCAGCACTTGCCCTGATGCCTCACCCTCGACAGCTTACCTCAGCACTCGCCCTGATGCCTCACCCTCGACAGCTTACCTCAGCACTCGCCCTGATGCCTCACCCTCGACAGCTTACCTCAGGACTCGCCCTGATGCCTCACCCTCGACAGCTTACCTCAGCATTTACCCTGATGCCTCACCCTCGACAGCTTACCACAGCACTTGCCCTGATGCCTCACCCTCGACAGCTTACCACAGCACTCGCCCTGATGCCTCACCCTTGACAGCTTACCACAGCACTTGCCCTGATGCCTCATCCTCGACAGCTTACCTCAGCACTCGCCCTGATACCTCACCCTCGACAGCTTGCCACAGCACTCGCCCTGATGCCTCACCCTCGACAGCTTACCTCAGCACTCGCCCTGATGCCTCACCCTCGACAGCTTACCTCAGCACTTGCCCTGATGCCTCACCCTCGACAGTTTACCTCAGCACTCGCCCTGATGCCTCACCCTCGTCAGCTTACCTCAACACTTGCCCTGATGCCTCACCCTCGACAGCTTACCTCAGCACTTGCCCTGATGCCTCACCATCGACAGCTTACCTCAGCACTTGCCCTGATGCCTGACTCTCGATAGCTTACCTCAGCACTTGCCCTGATGCCTCACCATCGACAGCTTACCTCAGCACTTGCCTTGATGACTCTCCATCGACAGCTCACCTCAGCACTCGCCCTGATGCCTCACTCTCGAGAGCTTAAATCAGCACTTGCCCTGATGCCTCACCATCGACAGCTTACCTCGGCACTTGCTCTGATGCCTCACAATCGACAGTTTACCTCAGCACTTGCCCTGATGCCTCACCATCGACAGCTTACCTCAGCACTTGCTCTGATGCATCACAATCGACAGCTTACCTCAGTACTTGCCCTGTTGCCTCACCCTCGACAGCTTACCTCAGCACTTGCTCTGATGCCTCACCCTCGAGAGCTTACCTCAGCACTCGCCCTGATGCCTCACTCTCGGCAGCTTACCTCAGCACTCGCCCTGATGCCTCACTCCTGACAGCTTACCTCAGCACTCGCGCTGATGCCTCACCCTCGACAGCTTACCTCAGCACTCGCCTTGATGCCTCACCCTCGACAGCTTACCTCAGCACTTGCCCTGATGCCTCAACCTCGACAGCTTACCTCAGCACTTGCCTTGATGCCTAACCATCGACAGCTTACCTCAGCACTCGCCCTGATGCCTCACTCTCGAGAGCTTACCTCAGCACTTGCCCTGATGCCTCACCATCGACAGCTTACCTCAGCACTCGCCCTAATGCCTGACTCTCGAGAGCTTACTTCAGCACTTGCCCTGATGCCTCACTCTCTATAGCTTAGCTCAGCACTTGCCCTGATGCCTCACCCTCGACAGCTTACCTCAGCACTTGCCTTGATGCCTAACCATCGACAGCTTACCTCAGCACTCGCCATGATGCCTCACTCTCGAGAGCTTACCTCAGCACTTGCCCTGATGCCTCACCATCGACAGCTTACCTCAGTACTTGCTCTGATGCCTCTCCATCGATAGCTTACCTCAGCACTTTCCCTGATGACTAACCATCGACAGCTTACCTCAGCACTCGCCCTGATGCCTAACTCTCGGCAGCTTACCTCAGCAATCGCCCTGATGCCTCACTCTCGACAGCTTACCTCAGCTCTCGCCTTGATGCCTCACCCTCGACAGCTTACCTCAGCACTTGCCCTGATGCCTCACCATCGACAGCTTACCTCAGCACTTGCCATGATGCCTCACCCTCGACAGCTTACCTCAGCACTTGCACTGATGCCTCACCCTCGACAGGTTACCTCAGCACTTGCCTTGATGCCTCACCATCGACAGCTTACCTCAGCACTCGCCCTGATGCCTCACACTCGAGAGCTTACCTCAGCACTCGCCCTGATGCCTCACTCTCGATAGCGTACCTCAGCACTTGCCCTGATGCCTCACCCTCGACAGCTTACCTCAGCACTTGCCTTGATGCCTCACCCTCGACAGCTTACCTCAGCACTCGCCCTGATGCCTCACACTCGACAGCTTACCTCAGCACTAGCCCTGATGCCTCACTCTCGACAGCTTACCTCAGCACTCGCCTTGATGCCTCACCCTCGACAGCTTACCTCAGCACTTGCCCTGATGCCTCACCCTCGACAGCTTACCTCAGCACTCGCCCTGATTCCTCACCCTCGACAGCTTACCTCAGCACTTGCCCTGATGCCTCACCCTCGACAGCTTACCTCAGCACTAGCCTTGATGCCTCACCCTCGACAGCTTACCTCAGCACTCGCCCTGATGCCTGACTCTCGAGAGCTTACCTCAGCACTTGCCCTGATGCCTCACTCTCTATAGCTTAGCTCAGCACTTGCCCTGATGCCTCACCCTCGACAGCTTACCTCAGCACTTGCCTTGATGCCTCACCATCGACAGCTTACCTCAGCACTCGCCCTGATGCCTCACTCTCGAGAGCTTACCTCAGCACTTGCCCTGATGCCTCACCATCGACAGCTTACCTCAGTACTTGCTCTGATGCCTCTCCATCGACAGCTTACCTCAGCACTTTCCCTGATGCCTTACCATCGACAGCTTACCTCAGCACTCGCCCTGATGCCTAACTCTCGGCAACTTACCTCAGCACTCTCCCTGATGCCTCACTCTCGACAGCTTACCTCAGCACTCGCCTTGATGCCTCACCCTCGACAGCTTACCTCAGCACTTGCCCTGATGCCTCACCCTCGACACCTTACCTCAGCACTTGCCTTGATGGCTCACCTTCGACAGCTTACCTCAGCACTCGCCCTGATGCCTCACCATCGACAGCTTACCTCAGTACTTGCTCTGATGCCTCTCCATCGACAGCTTACCTCAGCACTCGCCCTGATGCCTCACTCTCGAGAGCTTACCTCAGCACTTCCCCTGATGCCTCACTATCGACAGCTTACCTCAGCACTTGCTCTGATGCCTCACAATCGACAGTTTACCTCAGCACTTCCCTTGATGCCTCACCATCGACAGCTTACCTTAGCACTTGCCCTGATGCCTCACTCTCGACAGCTTACCTCAACACTTCCCTTGATGCCTCACCATCGACAGCTTACCTCAGCACTTGCTCTGATGCCTCACAATCGACAGTTTACCTCAGCACTCGCCCTGATGCCTCACTCTCGAGAGCTTACCTCAGCACTTGCCCTGATGCCTCACCATCGACAGCTTACCTCAGCACTCGCCCTAATGCCTGACTCTCGAGAGCTTACTTCAGCACTTGCCCTGATGCCTCACTCTCTATAGCTTAGCTCAGCACTTGCCCTGATGCCTCACCCTCGACAGGTTACCTCAGCACTTGCCTTGATGCCTCACCATCGACAGCTTACCTCAGCACTCGCCCTGATGCCTCACACTCGAGAGCTTACCTCAGCACTCGCCCTGATGCCTCACTCTCGATAGCGTACCTCAGCACTTGCCCTGATGCCTCACCCTCGACAGCTTACCTCAGCACTTGCCTTGATGCCTCACCCTCGACAGCTTACCTCAGCACTCGCCCTGATGCCTGACTCTCGGCAGCTTACCTCAGCACTCGCCCTGATGCCTCAATCTCGACAGCTTACCTCAGCACTCGCCTTGATGCCTCACCCTCGACAGCTTACCTCAGCACTTGCCCTGATGCCTCACCCTCGACAGCTTACCTCAGCACTCGCCCTGATTCCTCACCCTCGACAGCTTACCTCAGCACTTGCCCTGATGCCTCACCCTCGACAGCTTACCTCAGCACTTGCCTTGATGCCTCACCATCGACAACTTACCTCAGCACTCGCCCTGATGCCTGACTCTCGAGAGCTTACCTCAGCACTTGCCCTGATGCCTCACTCTCTATAGCTTAGCTCAGCACTTGCCCTGATGCCTCACCCTCGACAGCTTACCTCAGCACTTGCCTTGATGCCTCACCATCGACAGCTTACCTCAGCACTCGCCCTGATGCCTCACTCTCGAGAGCTTACCTCAGCACTTGCCCTGATGCCTCACCATCGACAGCTTACCTCAGTACTTGCTCTGATGCCTCTCCATCGACAGCTTACCTCAGCACTTTCCCTGATGCCTAACCATCGACAGCTTACCTCAGCACTCGCCCTGATGCCTAACTCTCGGCAACTTACCTCAGCACTCTCCCTGATGCCTCACTCTCGACAGCTTACCTCAGCACTCGCCTTGATGCCTCACCATCGACAGCTTATCTCAGCACTTGCCCTGATGCCTCACAATCGACAGCTTACCTCAGCACTTGCCATGATGCCTCACCCTCGACAGCTTACCTCAGCACTTGCCCTGATGCCTCACCCTCGACAGTTTACCTCAGCACTTGCCTTGATGCCTCACCATCGACAGCTTACCTCAGCACTCGCACTGATGCCTCACTCTCGAGAGCTTACCTCAGCACTTCCCCTGATGCCTCACTATCGACAGCTTACCTCAGCACTTGCTCTGATGCCTCACAATCGACAGTTTACCTCAGCACTTCCCTTGATGCCTCACCATCGACAGCTTACCTTAGCACTTGCCCTGATGCCTCACTCTCGACAGCTTACCTCAACACTTCCCTTGATGCCTCACCATCGACAGCTTACCTCAGCACTTGCTCTGATGCCTCACAATCGACAGTTTACCTCAGCACTTGCCCTGATGCCTCACCCTTGACAGCTTACCTCAGCACTTGCCCTGATGCCTCACCATCGACAGCTTACCTCAGCACTTGCTCTGATGCCTCACAATCGACAGTTTACCTCAGCACTTGCCCTGATGCCTCACCCATGACAGCTTACCTCAGCACTTGCCCTAATGCCTCACCCTTGACAGCTTACCTCAGCACTTGCCCTTATGTCTCACCCTCGACAGCTTACCTCAGCACTTGCCCTGACGCCTCACCCTCGACAGCTTACCTCAGCACTTCCCTTGATGCCTCACCATCGACAGCTTACCTTAGCACTTGCCCTGATGCCTCACTCTCGACAGCTTACCTCAGCACTTCCCTTGATGCCTCACCATCGACAGCTTACCTTAGCACTTGCCCTGATGCCTCACTCTCGACAGCTTACCTCAGCACTTCCCTTGATGCCTCACCATCGACAGCTTACCTTAGCACTTGCCCTGATGCCTCACCCTCGATAGCTTACCTCAACACTTGCCCTAATGCCTCACCCTCGACAGATTACCTCAGCACTTGCCCTAATGCCTCACCCTCGACAGATTACCTCAGCACTTGCCCTAATGCCTCACCATCGACAGCTTACCTCAGCACTCGCCCTGATGCCTCACTCTCGGCAGCTTACCTCAGCACTCACCCTGATGCCTCACTCTCGATAGTTTACCTCAACACTCGCCCTGATGCCTCACCCTCGACAGCTTACCTCAGCACTTGCCCTGATGCCTCACCCTCGACAGCTTACCCCAGCACTCGCCCTGATGCATAACTCTCGCCAGCTTACCTCAGCACTCGCCCTGATGCTTCACTCTCGACAGCTTACCTCAGCACTCGCCCTGATGCCTCACCCTCGACAGCTTACCTCAGCACTTGCCTGATTCCTCACCCTCGACAGCTTACCTCAGCACTTGCCCTGATGCCTCACCCTCGACAGCTTATCTCAGCACTCGCCATGATGCCTCAAAATCGACAGCTTACCTCAGCACTTGCGCTGATGCCTCACCCTCGACAGCTTTCCTCAGCACTTGCTCTGATGCCTCACAATCGACAGCTTACCTCAGCACTCGCCCTGATGCCTCACACTCGACAGTTTACCTCAGCACTTTCCATGATGCCTCACCCTCGACAGCTTACCTCAGCACTTGCCCTGATGCCTCACCCTCGGCAGTTTACCTCAGCACTTGCCCTGATACCTCACCCTCGACAGCTTACCTCAGCACTGGCCCTGATGCCTCACTCTCGACAGCTTACCTCAGCACTCGCCCTGATGCCTCACCCTCGACAGTTTACCTCACCACTTGCCCTGATGCCTCACCCTCGACAGTTTACCTCAGCACTTGCTCTGATGCAACACCCTCGACAGCTTACCTCAGCACTCGCCCTGATGCCTCACCTTCGACAGTTTACCTCAGCACTTGGCCCTGATGCCTCACAATCGAGAGGTTACCTCAGCACTTGCCCTGATGCCTCACCCTCGACAGTTTACCTTAGCACTTGCTCTGATGCAACACCCTCGACAGCTTACCTCAGCACTTGCCCATAATGTCTCACTCTCGACAGCTTTCCTCAGCACTTGCCCATGATGTCTCACCCTCGACAGCTTACCTCAGCACTTGCCCATGATGTCTCACCCTCGACAGCTTACCTCAGCACTCGCCTATGATGACTCATCCTCGACAGCTTACCTCAGCACTCGCCCATGATGTCTCACCCTCGACAGCTTACCTCAGCACTTGCCTATGATGCCACACCCTAGACAGCTTACCTCAGCACTCGCCTATGATGCCACACCCTAGACAGCTTACCTCAGCACTCGCCTGTGATGCCACACCCTAGACAGCTTACCTCAGCACTCGCCCATGATGCCTCACCCTCGACAGTTTTCCTCAACACTTGCCTATGATGCCACACCTTCGACAGCTTACCTCAGCACTCGTCTATGATGCCACACCCTCGACAGCTTACCTCAGCACTCGCCGATAATGCTTCACCCTCGACAGCTTTCCTCAGCACTCGCCTATGATGCCACACCCTAGACAGCTTTCTTCAGCACTCGCTTATGATGCCTCACCCTCGACAGCTTACCTCAGCACTCGCCTATGATGCCTCACCCTCGACAGCTTACCTCAGCACTCGCCCATGATGCCACACCCTAGACAGCTTTCCTCAGCACTCGCCTATGATGCCACACCCTAGACAGCTTACCTCAGCACTCGCCTATGATGCCACACCCTAGACAGCTTACCTCAGCACTCGCCTGTGATGCCACACAATAGACAGCTTACCTCAGCACTCACCTATGATGCCTCACCCTCGACAGCTTACCTCAGCACTCGCCCATGATGCCACACCCTAGACAGCTTTCCTCAGCACTCGCCTATGATGCCGCACCCTCGACAGCTTTCCTCAGCACTCGCCTATGATGCCACACCCTAGACAGCTTACCTCAGCACACGCCTATGATGCCACACCCTAGACAGCTTACCTCAGCACTCACCTATGATGCCTCACCCTCGATAGCTTACCTCAGCACTCGCCTATGATGCCACACCCTAGACAGCTTACCTCAGCACTTGCCTATAATGCCACACCCTAGACAGCTTACCTCAGCACTCGCCTATAATGCCACACCCTAGACAGCTTACCTCAGCACTCGCCTATGATGCCACATCCTAGACAGCTTACCTCAGCACTCGCCCATGATGCCACACCCTAGACAGCCTACCTCAGCACTCGCCTATGATGCCACACCCTAGACAGCCTACCTCAGCACTCGCCTATGATGCCACACCCTAGACAGCTTACCTCAGCACTCGCCCATGATGCCACACCCTAGACAGCTTACCTCAGCACTCGCCTATAATGCCACACCCTAGACAGCTTACCTCAGCACTCGCCCATGAAGCCACACCCTAGACAGCCTACCTCAGCACTCGCCTATGATGCCACACCCTAGACAGCTTACCTCAGCACTCGCCTATAATGCCACACCCTAGACAGCTTACCTCAGCACTCGCCTATAATGCCACACCCTAGACAGCTTACCTCAGCACTCGCCTATGATGCCACACCCTAGACAGCTTACCTCAGCACTCGCCTATGATGCCACACCCTAGACAGCTTTCCTCAGCACTCGCCTATAATGCCACACCCTAGGCAGCTTACCTCAGCACTCGCCTACGATGCCACACCCTAGACAGCTTACCTCAGCACTCGCCTATGATGCCACACCCTAGACAGCTTACCTCAGCACTCGCCTATAATGCCACACCCTAGACAGCTTACCTCAGCACTCGCCTATAATGGCACACCCTGGACAGCTTACCTCAGCACTCGCCTATAATGCCACGCCCTAGACAGCTTACCTCAGCACTCGCCTATGATGCCACACCCTAGACAGCCTACCTCAGCACTCGCCTATGATGCCACACCCTAGACAGCTTACCTCAGCACTCGCCTATAATGCCACACCCTAGACAGCTTACCTCAGCACTCGCCTATAATGCCACACCCTAGACAGCTTACCTCAGCACTCGCCTATGATGCCACACCCTAGACAGCTTACCTCAGCACTCGCCTATGATGCCACACCCTAGACAGCTTTCCTCAGCACTCGCCTATAATGCCACACCCTAGGCAGCTTACCTCAGCACTCGCCTACGATGCCACACCCTAGACAGCTTACCTCAGCACTCGCCTATGATGCCACACCCTAGACAGCTTACCTCAGCACTCGCCTATAATGCCACACCCTAGACAGCTTACCTCAGCACTCGCCTATAATGGCACACCCTGGACAGCTTACCTCAGCACTCGCCTATAATGCCACAGACCCTAGACAGCTTACCTCAGCACTCGCCTATGATGCCACACCCTAGACAGCTTACCTCAGCACTCGCCTATAATGCCACACCCTAGACAGCTTACCTCAGCACTCGCCTATGATGCCACACCCTAGACAGCTTACCTCAGCACTCACCCATGATGCCACACCCTAGACAGCTTACCTCAGCACTCGCCTATGATGCCACACCCTAGACAGCTTACCTCAGCACTCGCCTATGATGCCACACCCTAGACAGCTTACCTCAGCACTCGCCTATGATGCCACACCCTAGACAGCTTACCTCAGCACTCGCCTATGATGCCACACCCTAGACAGCTTACCTCAGCACTCGCCTATGATGCCACACCCTAGACAGCTTACCTCAGCACTCGCCCATGATGCCACACCCTAGACAGCCTACCTCAGCACTCGCCTATGATGCCACACCCTAGACAGCTTACCTCAGCACTCACCCATGATGCCACACCCTAGACAGCTTACCTCAGCACTCGCCTATAATGCCACACCCTAGACAGCTTACCTCAGCACTCTCCCATGATGCCACACCCTAGACAGCCTACCTCAGCACACGCCTATGATGCCACACCCTAGCCTACCTCAGCACTCTCCCATGATGCCACACCCTAGACATCTTACCTCAGCACTCGCCTATTATGCCACACCCTAGACAGCTTACCTCAGCACTCGCCTATGATGCCACACCCTAGACAGCTTACCTCAACACTCGCCTATAATGCCACACCCTAGACAGCTTACCTCAGCACTCGCCTATGATGCCACACCCTAGACAGCTTACCTCAGCACTCGCCTATGATGCCACACCCTAGACAGCTTACCTCAGCACTCGCCTATGATGCCACACCCTAGACAGCTTACCTCAGCACTCGCCTATAATGCCACACCCTAGACAGCTTACCTCAGCACTCGCCTATGATGCCACACCCTAGACAGCTTACCTCAGCTCCGCGTCATGTCACTTCCCTCCCTGCATCCCACCAATCATTATAAGCGTCTAGATTACCAGAACTGGTTCCAGTACACAAAAAAGAAAAACAATTCTCAACTACAACATCGCCAACACAAGTACATCACCTGTTCCAACAAATACAACAGTACTAACGAATACATCATACAATATCCCCAGTATTTGAAAATGAAGCATACAGTACTCTAGTAATAACAATGCCTCATGAGCAGTAATAAATACAGCATCAGTATTAAAAAATACAGCATCAACACTAACAAATACAACATCACTACTAAAAAATAGAAGATATATTAACAAATACAGCAATAATAGTAATAAATACAGCACCATCAATAAAAAATACAGCATCATCAGAAATAACAAATATATCAGCGCTTACAAATACACCATCAGCACTAGCAAATACAGCATCACACATATCGCGCCTCATCACAAACACAGCATCATCACAAACACAGCATCATCACGAACACCAGCACTATCATACCAGCATCATCACAAACACAGCATCATCACAAACACAGCATCATCACAAACACCAGCATCATCACGAACACCAGCATCATCACAAACACAGCATCATCACAAACACAGCATCATCACAAACACCAGCATCATCACGAACACCAGCACTATCATACCAGCATCATCACACACATCAGCACCATCACACTCACCATAAAAATCATCATCACACATACCAGCATCATCACAAACACCAGTAACGTCACACACACCAGCATCATCACACACACCAACATCATCACACACACCAGCATCAACACAAACACGAGCAACATCACACACACATACCAGCATCATCACACTCACCAGCATCATTACACACACCAGCATCACACACCAGCATCATAACACACAAGCATCATCACACACCAGCATCATCACACGTAGCACAGCAACAACATAAACACCAGCATCATCATCATCACACAAACACACACACACACATAAATACCAGCATCATCACACAAACCAGCATCACCATAAACACATCATCACACACCAGCACCATCACACACACCAGCATCACACACACACACACACACAAGGAGATCGATTGGGAGAACTTGGACCCACATGGGGGCCAAGATACATGGAGGGCTAAGATGATGGAGGTGGTACTGGAGAACTTCATGTACCAACACGTAAGGGACACTACAAGAGAGAGAGGAGAGGATGAACCAGCAAGGCTGGACTTAGTATTCACCTTCAGTAGTGCAGATATCGAGGACATCGCATATGAAAGACCCCTTGGGGCCAGTGACCATGTGGTTTTAAGCTTCGAATACACAGTAGAGCTACAAGTGGAGGGAGAAGCAGGAAGGCCAGGACGAATGAAGCCAAACTACAAGAAAGGGGACTACACAGGAATGAGGAACTACCTGAACGGGGTTCAGTGGAACAGAGAACTGGCAGGGAAGCCAGTTAATGAGATGATGGAATATGTAGCAACAAAATGCAAGGAGGCTGAGGAGAGGTTTGTACCCAAGGGTAACAGGAGTAATGAAAAAGCCAGGATGAGCCCATGGTTTACCCAAAGGTGCAGGGAGGCAAAAACCAAGTGTGCTAGGGAATGGAAGAAATATAGAAGGCAAAGGACCCAGGAGAATAAGGAGAACAGTCGTAGAGCCAGAAACGAATATGCACAGATAAGAAGGGAGGCCCAAAGACAATATGAAAATGACATAGCAGCGAAAGCCAAATCTGACCCGAAACTGTTGTACAGCCACATCAGTCAAGGACCAGGTAATCAAGCTAAGGAAGGAAGGAGGAGAGACAACAGGAAATGACCGTGAAGTATGTGAAGAACTCAACAAGAGATTCAAAGAAGTGTTCACAGAGGAGACAGAAGGGACTCCAGAAAGACGGAGAGGTGGGGCACACCACCAAGTGCTGGACACAGTGCACACAACCGAGGAAGAAGTGAAGAGGCTTCTGAGAGAGCTAGATACCTCAAAGGCAATGGGGCCAGATAACATCTCCCCATGGGTATTGAGAGAGGGAGCAGAGGCGCTATGTGTACCCCTAACAACAATATTCAATACATCTATCGAAACAGGGAGATTGCCTGAGGCATGGAAGACAGCAAATGTAGTCCCAATCTTTAAAAAAGGAGACAGACATGAAGCACTAAACTACAGACCAGTGTCACTGACATGTATAGTATGCAAAATCATGGAGAAGATTATCAGGAGAAGAGTGGTGGAACACCTAGAAAGGAATGATCTCATCAACAGCAGCCAGCATGGTTTCAGGGACGGGAAATCCTGTGTCACAAACCTACTGGAGTTCTATGACATGGTGACAGCAGTAAGACAAGAGAGAGAGGGGTGGGTGGATTGCATTTTCTTGGACTGCAAGAAGGCGTTTGACACAGTTCCACACAAGAGATTGGTGCAAAAACTGGAGGACCAAGCAGGGATAACAGGGAAGGCACTACAATGGATCAGGGAATACTTGTCAGGAAGACAGCAGCGAGTCATGGTACGTGGCGAGGTGTCAGAGTGGGCACCTGTGACCAGCGGGGTCCCGCAGGGGTCAGTCCTAGGACCAGTGCTGTTTCTGATATTTGTGAACGACATGACGGAAGGAATAGACTCTGAGGTGTCCCTGTTTGCAGATGACGTGAAGTTGATGAGAAGAATACACTCGATCGAAGACCAGGCAGAACTACAAAGGGATCTGGACAGGCTGCAGACCTGGTCCAGCAATTGGCTCCTGGAGTTCAATCCCACCAAGTGCAAAGTCATGAAGATTGGGGAAGGGCAAAGAAGGCCGCAGACGGAGTACAGTCTAGGGGGTCAGAGACTACAAACCTCACTCAAGGAAAAAGATCTTGGGGTGAGTATAACACCAGGCACATCTCCTGAAGCGCACATCAACCAAATAACTGCTGCAGCATATGGGCGCCTAGCAAACCTCAGAACAGCATTCCGACATCTTAATAAGGAATCGTTCAGGACCCTGTACACCGTATACGTTAGGCCCATATTGGAGTATGCGGCACCAGTTTGGAACCCACACCTAGCCAAGCACGTAAAGAAACTAGAGAAAGTGCAAAGGTTTGCAACAAGACTAGTCCCAGAGCTAAGAGGTATGTCCTACGAGGAGAGGTTAAGGGAAATCAACCTGACGACACTGGAGGACAGGAGAGATAGGGGGGACATGATAACGACATACAAAATACTGAGGGGAATTGACAAGGTGGACAAAGACAGGATGTTCCAGAGATTGGACACAGTAACAAGGGGACACAGTTGGAAGCTAAAGACACAGATGAATCACAGGGATGTTAGGAAGTATTTCTTCAGCCACAGAGTAGTCAGTAAGTGGAATAGTTTGGGAAGCGATGTAGTGGAGGCAGGATCCATACATAGCTTTAAGCAGAGGTATGATAAAGCTCACGGCTCGGGGAGAGTGACCTAGTAGCGATCAGTGAAGAGGCGGGGCCAGGAGCTCGGACTCGACCCCCGCAACCTCAACTAGGTGAGTACAACTAGGTGAGTACACACACACACACACACACACACATATCGTAGGGGTTCTTAAATGGAGATATCGAGGGTTGAAGGTAGACACACTTGTTGGATGGTAACAATATATTGTCAGACTGTGATGATGGGAAATGGAGCCCAGCCTCTGCCTGTCCTAGCCTATGTCAAAACGCCGACTGAGACCCGGGCAGAGGTATGAACGTACACATGCGCATCCCGTGACGTCACACAAACAGTCACAGGCCTAGGGATCTCTTATCTAAAGCACATGGATGATACTGATATGCTATACAACACAGGGATCAGCAACTATGCTGACAGCTCGGTCATGTTACATATGTCGTCTCGACATACACTACTATCTATAGGCTGAACAGGCAGGTGGTTCTGGGCTGATTCTATGCAATAACAAATTCATATATAACTTAGAATTAATGGATTGTATCATAATGGATGTTAACAAAATGAATTTTACATAATGGGTGTTAATGTAATCACTTTTAACGTAATGAGTTTTAACGTAATGCATTATAAATTATAAGAACAAATCATTGTACAATATGGATGGAATTGATCGATCGATCTGTATTCATGCACTCTACGGATTCTGAGGAAGAATAAATATATATATATATACAAGGTGAAATTAACAGCAAAGGCATCTGGTGCACTCAGACTATTACTGTCAAATTCTCAGAATACGGAGGGAACGTGAATACGAAAAAAAAAATTCTGAAAAACTACTCACTTAATAACAAACAGTTGACAATTTACTTCATCTCGGACATCTAGTTATACAGACTATGTACATTTAAACCCAAATCTGCGAGAATGAGGTTTACATATGCAGAATGGTTATCATCTCTGGGAGGATCGAATTCCTCTGCAATGGCTAACACATGCCTTGACTGAGGGAGATTTGAACGAGTATCTACAAAAGATACTAGTGGGTTTCTCATTACTTGTCGAGTATGCAAGGAGTAACGACATTCAGGTTGATTATCTGACTGAGTATCTGAGGTGGAGGGTACAGAGTCAAGAGGATTTTCAGCATCTGTCACATTAGTCTGGGTAGCAATATCATCAACATCGCATACTAATTTCATATGATCTAAATGCGATTCTTTGTACTTGCCAGTACTAATTTCTCTAACCTTATACTTATTACCAGAGATATGTTCTACAACTCGATAAGGTCCGACAAACTTTTGATCGAGCTTAGGCATTTCGGATGTTTTGTTGAAATTTGTCAGCATTACTCTTGAACCTACTTTGACTTTTGATGGCTTAGCACGGCTATTAGTTACTCTAGTAAATTCTGCTGTTGATTTATGAAGTGTTTCATGGATTCTTCTAAAAACACTTTGAGGCATGCTGGTACGAGTTGCTACGAAATCATCAGGGTTGTAATTAGGTTTCGGAGTGGAATATAACAACTCATAGGGTAAACGCTTGTCTACACCATACAATGCATAATGTGGAGTATCACCTATGGAAGCATTGTAAGCAGAATTTATGGCACATTGAACATCTGGTATGACTTCATCCCAAGTTTCACTATTGGGGTTGATAGTGGCTCTCAGGACATCAAGTACTTTCTTATTGGTTCGTTCGGCTAACCCATTGCTTACAGGATGATGAGGAACAATAGTGGATTTAGAGATCAGAGAGAGAGGAGAGGATGCTGCAGTAAGGCTGGATCTCATATTCACCTTGAATAGATCAGACATAAGGGATATCACCCACGAAAGACCCCTTGGCGCTAGTGATCTTGATGTCCTGAGTTTTGAATATCTTGTCGAGTTAAAAGTGGAGAATGCAGCAGCACGAGAACAAAGAGAGAAACCAAACTTCAAAAAAGAGGACTACATAGGAATGAGAAGTTTCCTGCATGAAGTGCAGTGGGAAAGAGAACTAGATGGAAAGACAGTAAATGAAATGATGGAAATAGTAACCACTAAGTGCAGAGAGGCAGAGGAAAGATTTATACCAAAGGGCAACAGAAAAAATGTTAAGAACAGAGTGAGCCCATGGTTTAATTGGAGGTGTAAAGAGGCCAAATCCAAGTGTGCTAGAGCATGGAAAAGGTATAGAAGGCAAAGGATTCAAGAAAGCAAGGAGCTGAGCAGAAGAACCAGAAACGAATATGCAAGGATAAGGAGAGAGGTCCAGAGGCAATATGAGAATGACATAGCATCAAAAGCCAAATCTGAACCAAAGTTGTTATACAGTCACATTAGGAGAAAAACAACAGTCAAGGACCAGGTAATCAGGCTGAGGAAAGAAGGAGGGGAGCTGACGAAGAGTGACCAAGAAGTATGTGATGAACTAAACAAAAGATTTAGAGAAGTATTCACAATAGAGTCAGGAATGCTTCCAGAAAACTGTGGATTTAGGGTGCACCAGCAGGCGCTGGACACAATACACATAACCAAGGTAGAGGTGAAGAAACTGCTAGACGAACTCGATACCTCAAAGGCGGTGGACCCAGATAACATATCTCCATGGATACTGAGAGAGGGAGCAGAGGAACTGTGTGTGCAATGCATTAGCAGCAATCTTCAGTAAATCTATCGAAACAGGGCAGTTGCCTGAGGCGTGGAAGACAGCACATGTAGTTCCAATTTTTAAGAAAGGGGACAGAGAGGCAGCATTAAACTACAGACCAGTGTCACTGACTTGTATAGTATGTAAAGTCATGGAAAAGATTATCAGGAGAAAAGTAGTGGAACACATTGAGTTCTACGATAAGGTAACAGAAGTAAGACAGGAGAGAGAGGGATGGGTAGATTGCATCTTTTTAGATTGCAAGAAGGCTTTTGACACAGTACCACACAAGAGACTGGTGCAAAAATTAGAGGAGCAGGCAGGAATAACGCGGAAAGTACTGCAATGGATCAGGGAATACCTGACAGGAAGGAAACAACGTGTGTTGGTACGTGCTGAAGTGTCGGAGTGGGCGAATGTGTCGAGTGGGGTTCCACAAGGTTCAGTCCTAGGCCCGGTGCTGTTTCTTGTATACGTGAATGACATGGTGGAAGGAATAGATTCAGAAGTGTCACTGTTCGCTGATGATGTGAAACTGATGAGAATACAAGTGGGCGAGGATCGGTTAAGATTACAAGGGGATCTGGACAAACTACAAGTATGGTCCGACAAATGGCTCTTGGAGTTTAACCCCAGTAAGCGTAAGGTCATGAAGATTGGGGAAGGACACAGAAGACCGCAGACGGTGTACAGGTTAGGAAACCAACAGCTGCAAACGTTAGTTAAAGAAAAGGGTCTTGGGGTAAGACATCTGAGTAAGGAGTCATTCACGACACTGTACACAGTGTACGTAAGGCCTATACTGGAATATGCAGCGCCAGTATGGAACCCTCACTTAGTCAAGCACGTCACGAAATTGGAGAAAGTGCAAAAATTTGCAACACGATTAGTCCCGGAACTGAGGGGTATGTCTTATGAGGAGAGGTTAAGGGAACTCAACCTGATGACACCAGAGGATAGGAGGGATAGAGGGGACATGATAACAACGTATAAAATATTAAGAGGCATTGACAAGGTGGACAAGGATCGAATGTTTCAGAGATGAGATACAGAAACAAGGGGACACAGTTGGAAACTGAAAACCCAGATGAGTCATAGGGATGTTAGGAAGTATTTCTTTAGTCTTAGAGTTGTCAGGAACTGGAATAATCTGGAGAGTGAAGTAGTGGAAGCAAGTTCCATAAATAGCTTTAAGAAGAGGTATGACAAATATCATGGAGCAGGGAGAGAGAGTGAATTAGTATCGACCAGTGACGAGGCGGGGCCAGGAGCTATGAATCGACCCCTGCAACCACATGTAGGTGAGTACATATAGGTGAGTACACACACATACACACACACACACACACACACACACACACACACACACACACACACACACACACATGCTTACCAGCATCTTCACACAGTACATCATCACACACACCAGTATCACACACACCATCACCATCATACACCAGCATCATCACACACCAGTGCCATGACACACCAGCATCATCACACACACCAGCATCATTACACACACCAGCATCATCACACACACCAGCATCATTACACACACCAGCATCATCACACACACGTGCATCATTACACACACCAGCATCATCACACACAACAGCATCATTACACACACCAGCATCGTCACACACACCACCATCGTAAACATACGATCACACAAAAAAATCACACTCATGCATACCAGCATCATCACACACACACGCACATACATACCAGCATCATCACACACACACGCACATACATACCAGCATCATCACACACACACGCACATACATACCAGCATAATTACAAACCATCGTCATCACACACACACATACATACCAGCATCATCACACACACACACACACACATAGCAGCAGCATCACAAACCAGCGTCATCACACACACACACACATACATACCAGCATCATCACACTCACACATATACATACCAGCATCATCACACACACACACACATGTACCAACACATAAGGATGCGGGCGGGCCCAGGAACTGTGAATCGACCCTTGCAACCACAACTAGGTGAGTACAACTAGGTGAGTACATACATACCAGCATCATCACACACACACACACACACACATACATACCAGCATCATCACGGCTTGCTACCACCTGCAGCTCACAAGACTGTCCTTCCCACGAGCTTCCTGGGGCGGGGAAAAGACAGACCAGAGGCCAACCTTCTCCTTACGAGCCCCGTGAGGGCGGGGAATGGGACTAGGCCTGGGGACAGTTGGTCCCAGAAGATAGGGAGGTACTTGTACCTCCTCCAATGGCAGACATGTGTCTCAGACATTCCCAAGACAGGGAGCCAAGGCCCGGTCACCATCTGTAAAAGACCCGGGCCGGGAGAGTACCGGCGAATCAAGAAAAAGCAGCAGCACCACACAAACCAGCATCATCACAAACACACCATAATCATCACACACTCCATCATCGCACCCACCAGCATCATCACACATACCATCATAACACACACACACCGGTATCATGACAAACCAGCATCATCACACACACCAGCATCATCACACACACCAGCACCAACACACACACCATCATCACACACCAGCATCATCACACAAACCAGCATCATCACAAACACACCATAATCATCACACACTCCATCATCGCACCAACCAGCATCATCACATACCAGCATCATCACACACACACACCGGTATGACAAACAACATCATCACACACACCAGCATCATCATACACACCAGCACCAACACACACCAGCATCATCACACACCAGCATCATCACACAAACCAGCATCATCACACATCAGCATCATCACATATCATCACACACGCTAGCATCATCATACACACCAGCATCATTACACACCAGCATCATCACACAGCATCATAAACCAGCATCATCACACATTCTAGCATCATCATACACACCAGCGTCTCACACACACCATCATCATCCCACACGATAATTATCACACACACCAGCATCATCACAAACACCAGCATCATCACACACCATTACAAACACCAGCATCATCACACACCATCACAAACACCAGCATCATCACACAAACCAGCATCACACACCAGCATCATCACACAGCATCATCACACAGCATCATCACACACAGCAGCAGCATCACACACCAGCATCATCACACAGCATCATCACACACAGCATCACACACCAGCATCATCACACAGCATCATCACACACAGCAGCAGCTTCACACACCAGCATCATCACACAGCATCATCACACACAGCAGCAGCATCACACACCAGCATCATCACACAGCATCGTCACACACAGCAGCATCACACACCAGCATCATCACACAGCATCACACACAGCAGCAGCATCACACACAGCAGCATCATCACACACCAGCATCATCACACAGCATCATCACACACAGCAGCAGCATCACACACTAGCATCATCACACAGCATCGTCACACACAGCAGCATCACACACCAGCATCATCACACGGCATCATCACACACAGCAACAGCATCACACACCAGCATCATCACACAGCATCATCACACACAGCAGCAGCATCACACACCAGCATCATCACACAGCATCGTCACACACAGCAGCATCACACACCAGCATCATCACACAGCATCATCACACACAGCAGCATCACACACCAGCATCATCACACAGCATCATCACACACAGCAGCAGCATCACAAACCAGCATCATCACACAGCATCATCACACACAGCAGCATCACACACCAGCATCATCACACAGCATCATCACACACAGCAGCAGCATCACACACCAGCATCATCACACAGCATCATCACACACAGCAGCAGCATCACACACCAGCATCATCACACAGCATCATCACACACAGCAGCAGCATCACACACCAGCATCATCACACAGCATCATCATCACACAGCATCATCACACACAGCAGCAGCATCACACACCAGCATCATCACACAGCATCGTCACACATAGCAGCATCACACACCAGCATCATCACACAGCATCATCACACACAGCAGCAGCATCACACACCAGCATCATCACACAGCATCGTCACACATAGCAGCATCACACACCAGCATCATCACACAGCATCATCACACACAGCAGCATCACACACCAGCATCATCACACAGAATCATCACACACAGCAGCAGCATCACACACCAGCATCATCACACACAGCAGCAGCATCACACACCAGCATCATTACACAGCATCGTCACACACAGCAGCATCACACACCTGCATCATCACACAGCATCATCACACACAGCAGCATCACACACCAGCATCATCACACAGCATCATCACACACAGCAGCAGCATCACACACCAGCATCATCACACAGCATCATCACACACAGCAGTATCACACACCAGCATCATCACACAACATCATCACACACAGCAGCAGCATCACACACCAGCATCATCACACAGCATCATCACACACAGCAGCATCACACACCAGCATCATCACACAGCATCATCACACACAGCAGCATCACACACCAGCATCATCACACAGCATCATTACACAGCATCATCACACAGCATCATCACACACAGCAGCAGCATCACACACCAGCATCATCACACAGCATCATCACACAGCATCATCACACAGCATCATCACACACAGCAGCAGCATCACACACCAGCATCATCACACAGCATCATCACACACAGCAGCATCACACAGCAGCATCATCACACAGCATCATCACACAGCATCATCACACAGCATCATCATACACAGCAGCATCACACACCAGCATCATCACACAGCATCATCACATACAGCAGCATCACACACCAGCATCATCACACAGCATCATCACACACAGCAGCAGCATCACTCACCAGCATCATCACACAGCATCATCACACACAGCAGCATCACACACCAGCATCATCACACAGCATCATCACACACAGCAGCATCACACACCAGCATCATCACACAGCATCATCACACAGCATCATCACACAGCATCATCACACACAGCAGCATCACACACCAGCATCATCACACAGCATCATCACACACAGCAGCATTACACACCAGCATCATCACACAGCATCATCACACACAGCAGCATCACACACCAGCATCATCACACAGCATCATCACACAGCATCATCACACAGCATCATCACACACAGCAGCATCACACACCAGCATAATCACACAGCATCATCACACACAGCAGCATCACACACCAGCATCATCACACAGCATCATCACACAGCATCATCACACATCATCATCACACACCTGCAGAAACAACAACACGAGCACCAACAACAGCAGCACCAGCAACAGCAGCACCAGCAACAGCAGCACCAGCAACAGCAGCACCAGCAACAGCAGCACCAGCAACAGCAGCACCAGCAACAGCAGCACCAGCAACAGCAGCACCAGCAACAACAGCAGCACCAGCAACAACAGCAGCACCAGCAACAGCAGCACCAGCAACAACAGCAGCACCAGCAACAGCAGCACCAGCAACAACAGCAGCACTAGGAACAACAATAGCAGCATGAACAGTAACAGCAACAAGAGCAACAACAACATTAGTACAGCAAAATAAACAGCAAGTTCAGTAGTATCAGCAACAGCAACAGCGGCAGCAGTAACAGCACAGGAATCAGCAACCGTAACAGTAACTGCAGTAACAGCAACAGCAGCAGCAACAGAATCAGCAATAACAGTAGTAACAGCAGCAGCAACAGTAACAGCAGAAGCAACATTATCAACAACAGCAGTAGTAACAGTAACAGCAGCAACAGTAACAGCAAATGCAGCAGCAACAGAAGCAGTAGCAGTAACAGCAACAGCAGCAGTAACAGTAGCAGTATCAGCAACAGTAAGAGCAGCAACAGCAACAATAACAACAAACAGCAGCAATAACAGCAGCAACAGTAACAGAAACAGCAGCAACAGTAACAGCACCTACGTACCATGAGTGACCTACTCAGGTACGGGTCAAGGGCAATGACGTATTGTCTGCCCTTCTTTCTGCAGTTGGGGAGTGGGTCCTAGAGCTGCACCCACCAACACCACCCACTGCACCACCCACCTACTCTTCCCACTGCACAACCAACCTGCATCTCCCATCTGCATTCGCCCATTGCACTACCCACTGCACCTCTAACTCAACGGCAAACTGTAGTACAAACTCATGCGCTCACTATTCCACTTACTCCAACACTCACCACCACTACCCCCTCCACCACTCACCATCACTACCCACTCCACCACTCACCACCACCACTACCCACTCCAACACTCACCACCACTACCCACTCCACCACCCACCACCACTACCCCCTCCACCACTCACCACCACCACTACCCACTCCAACACTCACCACCACCACTACCCACTCCAACACTCACCACCACCACTACCCACTCCAACACTCACCACCACCACTACCCACTCCAACACTCGCCACCACCACTACCCACTCCAACACTCACCACCACCACTACCCACTCCAACACTCACCACCACCACTACCCACTCCAACACTCGCAACCACCACTACCCACTCCAACACTTACCACCACCACTACCCACTCCAACCCTCGCCACCACCACTACCCCCTCCACCACTCACCACCACCAATACCCACTCCAACACTCACCACCACTACTACCCACTCCAACACTCACCATCACTACCCATTCCACCACTCACCATCACCACCCACTCCTACACTCACCACCACAACCCACTCCACCATTCACCATCACTACCCACTCCACCATTCACCATCACTATCCACTCCACCACTCACCATCACTACCCACGCCACCACTCACCACCACCACTACCCACGCCACCACTCACCATCACCACCCACTCCTACACTCACCACCACAACCCACTCCACCATTCACCATCACTACCCACTCCACCACTCACCATCACTACCCACTCCACCACTCACCACCATCACTACCCACTCCACCACTCACCATCACCACCCACTCCACCACTCACCACCACCACTAACCACTCCACCACTCACCACCACTACCCACTCCACCACTCACCATCACCACCCATTCCACCACTACCCACTCCACCACTCACCACCACTACCCACTCCACCACTCACCATCATCACCCAGTTCACCACTCACCATCACCACCCACTCCACCACCCACTCCACCACTCACCACCACCACCCACTCCAACACTCACCACCACCACTACCACTCCACCACTCACCATCACCACCCACTTCACCACTCATCATCACCACCCACTCCACCACTCACCATCACCACCCACTCAACCACTCACCACCACCACTACCCACTCCACCACTCACCACCTCTACCCACTCCACCACTCACCATCACCACCCACTCCACCACTCACCACCACCACTACCCACTCCACCACTCACCACCACTACCCACTCCACCACTCACCATCACCACCCACTCCACCACTAACCACCACCACTACCCACTCCACCACTCACCACCACTACCCACTCCACCACTCACCATCACCACCAACTCCACCACTCACCATCAACACCCATTCCACCACTACCCACTCCACCACTCACCACCACTACCCACTCCACCACTCACCATCATCACCCAGTTCACCACTCACCATCACCACCCACTCCACCACCCACTCCACCACTCACCACCACCACCCACTCCAACACTCACCACCACCACTACCCACTCCACCCCTCACCATCACCACCCACTTCACCACTCACCATCACCACCCACTCCACCACTCACCATCACCACCCACTCCACCACTCACCACCACCACTACCCACTCCACCACTCACCATCACCACCCACTCCAACACCCACTCCACCACTCACCACCACCACCCACTCCAACACTTACAACCACCACTACCCACTCCGTCACTCACCACCACCACTACCCACTTCAACACTCTCCACCACCAATACCCACTCCAACACTCCTCCACCACTACCCACTCCAACACTCACCACCACCACTACCCACTCCAACACTCTCCACCACCACTACCCACTCCAACAACACTCACCACCACCACTACCCACTCCGTTACTCATCACCACCACTACCCACTTCAACACTCTCCACCACCACTACCCACTCCAACATTCTCCACCACCACTACCCACTCCAACACTCACCACCACCGCTACCCACTCCACTCGCCACCACCACTACTCACTCCACCGCTCACCACCACTGCCCACTCCACCACTCACCACTACCCACTCCACCACTCGCCACCACCACTACCCACTCCACCACTCACCACCACCACTACCCACTCCACCACTCACAACCACCACTACTCACTCCACCGCTCACCACCACTGCCCACTCCACCACTCACCACCACCACTACCCACTCCACCACTCACCACCACCACCCACTCCACTACTCACCACCACCTCTCCACCACACACCACCACCACCTCTCCACCACACACCACCACCACCACCTCTCCAACACTGACCACCACCACCCACGGAACATAACCTGTTCTCCAGTTTAACTCTGCACTTCACAACTGCTGTTCGTACATTACCACACGATTTAACACCATACTAAAACATAATATATATCAATAACGTTTAGTTTATCATGCATGAATTTATATTTGTTTATTAAAACACAACGGAGAAAAAACTGACTTACGTCAGGCATCGCGGTGTGTATAATATTCTCCGAAATTTTTCATATCTGGGCACATATATATTACAATAAAATCCCTGAGTCTTCAGGAAAATTTAAATTTTAATGATTCAAGGTAAGTGGGAATAAAATATAGATAATAATAATCTTTGTTATATGTGAAATGCGCGACAGTTATGTGAAGTTCTCAAAAAAAAAAAAAAAAAAGTTTGTGAAAAATGTACATGGTAAGGTAATGATTTTTTTTTTTTTTTTTTTTTTGTATATATTGACTTTTTGTGAAACAAAGAAATGTCAAGCCTGAAAATGTTTACCGTAGGATTAAAACAATGAACACTAAATAATTTCTAATGGTTCATTAAATAGTTGTTGATGGGGTAATTATGTAACCTCGAAGGGATATATCTATATTTCTCGTGTTTATTAGGTACTCCAAAAGGGCAAGCTTCAAATGAGCTACCGATTATTTTTTTTTTGTCTTGATGCTGGCGAGAAGCTCTAGAGTAAAGGAACTGGAGTTATCTCCCTCTTGCCTCCCATTCCACAGGCACTATATAACCCCTGTGAGTTCAACACTTCTCTTTGGTTAAAATTAAACACTTGGTTAAAATTAAATACTGGGATTAGGCTGTGAAGACGAAAACTTGACGTTTTTTTCTGAGATTAGGCAGTAAAGATGAAAATTTTATTGCCATTTGATTAGCGTCAAACTTTTAAGTATTTATATGCTTTGATCGAAGAAAGTTTTTCCTTTGTTTTAAGGTGTGTGTGTGTGTTTTAATGTGCTGATTTTATTACACAGATTGGTTTCCCTGAAATAATTGGAAAATGTTTCTTCTGATCAGAAATAAGTAACAGTGACTTTACTACGTAAAAGTCACTCTGAAGTCACACGTAAAGTCACTACGTAATGTACATCTTATTTGCCAATAATATCTGTGTGGCCTCAAGATCATTGTAAGTGAATTATACGTTATGCATTTAAAGCCTAAATTGCTTAAATACTCACTTTGCTTAAACCTTAAACGCTAGCCAGTTATACTTACATAAAAGTTTGTTTGGTTTTGGTCTGTTTAGTCCCGAACTTGGTTTTCTTATGAAATAAATTTAGAAAACTGTAATGCCAGTTTTTATGCGATATTTTCTGGGTCTCTTATCCCGTTAGTTTCAATTCTTCAACGCCCATATCTTCATAATACAGCTTCTGAACTGCTGGTATTTTTTTAGGATATTGGTCTGAGACAACAAATGAGCACAAATGGTTTCTTAGTGGAAATCTAAATTAGTTTTGGGCTTTGAATATCCCAATTTTCCATTTTTTTATTTAAGAAATTGGGAATTAGTATCTATGTGATAACTTGTGAATGTCTCTTATGCTTTGCTTCAGATGTTTATTGCTAATATTTTGCACTTATCTATCGCGTGCATTGAGGCACAGGGGGCTGGGGTTACACAATACAGGGGCTGAAACATACCTAGTAATGAGAATTTCATTAGAAATTTTCATCACTAGATATATATTTCGAAACTTTCTTATGAAATTCTCATCACTTTCATCTTCAATGTAAGAGTTTTTTGGTTTCAAGATGTGATCTTTGCAGGATTCGGGCTACTG
Source organism: Cherax quadricarinatus (assembly GCF_038502225.1). Taxonomy (NCBI): domain Eukaryota; kingdom Metazoa; phylum Arthropoda; class Malacostraca; order Decapoda; family Parastacidae; genus Cherax; species Cherax quadricarinatus. The sequence goes on from NC_091304.1 coordinate 45,767,889, forward strand.
TTAACTGGAGTATACCTAGAGGGGTCAACGCCCCCGAGGTCCAGTACATAACCTCAATATTTGTTTACATTCAGCATATACAGGTCATTAGTCTTCTCTTTATTACAACCCCAAGTAAAACCCAAGCTGATAAAGCTTTCATTATACTTTTCGTTTCTTCCTAGATCCGAGTTATAGTTCTTGGAATATGTTGAACTGGCATTAGTAACGTTCAAGTCTTCAGATACACAACGAAGTAAAATTAGACGTAACAGCATCACTGTTTTCATCTTCAGTCTTCACTGGAAGTTTGCCAGTTTGTATATTATGAATACTGTTTTGACTTGGTTTATTTCCATCCTCAAGAAAAGACTCAGTCAGACATTTTCTACATAAGTGAAAACAATTCTAGCATCTGAGAGAAATAATACTTCTGTAAAACGTTACAAACCAAACTTAAAAAAATCAAAACTAATCAAACAAAGCAGTGATTGTTTACACAATGCTGGTCTCTCTTACTGCTGCATTAAGAGCCGAGGTGTTCAATCCCAGCTTAAAAATCTCTGCCTTAAAACGTTAGTTTTCTCCCTGAAGCTAAAATAAGTTTGAGGCTGGGAGGGGATGAGAAACAACCCTGATAACTTTAAGGAAACGAAGACTAGGCTTGCACGATAATCGATAACTAAGATGCATAATAATCACCTGTAGTGTACAATAATCACTACCTGGAGTGTGGGGTGTACAAATCGTGATTAATGCTAAAAACCTCATAATACATCATCATGAATGCGCTATAATTGACATTAGAAAGCATGATATCTAACACGCTTTGTCAACACTAACCAACACCTGGAATGCACCATAACCAGTCCCAGCAGTACACGATAACACCTGGAGTGCATGATTACTCTTACTAAGAGTGGACGATAGCAATTGATTACAGGTACCAGGAGTGTACAACAAAACATGGGATATAGCGATAAGAACACCTCGAATTTACGATAACATCCGGAACGTAAGATAACCCAAGGAATGAACTATGACATCTGAAATTGCAAGACTACCGCTACCACGAGAGTGCGATAACTCCTGAAACACACGATAACTAAAAAAATTAAATAAAACAAGTGAACCTCTACCGATCCCGTGCGGTAAGTGGATGATCACCGTCTGGAATTCCAAATTATAAGTGGCCAAATAACATGCGGCATAAAATATGAAAAATCTTGTAAATAGAAGCATAATGAGGCGAGCACGCTGTACTTATAATAGCCAATTGCTATGCATCGCCCCGTACATATATAATTACTAAATTTCGATGTGAGGTTCCCGGTAGGGGGAAAAAAGTTAAATCGTTCGATCAAGAACTGGCTTCGACCGGCCTGTTTAGCATATAAGAAAGACCATGGGGGTACTTACCACTGTGGGTTTTGGGAACCAGTGGATGAGATGAATGGTAGGATGGATGTCTGGAGGGTAAGATAGATTTTCTGAGGGATGAACGGAGGGATGGATCGGTGAATGCAGGGATTATTGGGCAGTTGAAAGAAGATTAGGAAGGATGAGCAAACGGATGTAAGGTAGGATGAATGGAGAATAGGAAGGATGGATGTAGAATAGGAAGGATGAATGTTTGGATGGAGGAAGGGTAGAAAGGATGAATGAAGTAGATGGAGGGTAGAAACGATGAACACATGGATGAAAGATAGAAGGGATGAATAAACAAGTAATTCATACAGTGGTGGTCATCCTCTCATCCCACCCCAGAGTGTGCGTGTGTGGCCTGACTGCTCATTGCCACGTTTTCTGTTGTTCTTAGCTTTCGATTATTTTTCTTCCTCTGGGTAGCAGTTCCTTTTCCTCCTTCTTTCACTTTCCGCTTGGGTCTTCCATCTCTTAATCCCCTTTTCCTCTGCTTACCTTTCCCATTGTTATGCATTCCTTCTCTGTGAGTTTCTTTGAAAATTCTGAGCACTCCATGATTTTCCTGACTTGTGGTCCAGTGAAGATGCCAGCCGTCACCTTGGCCTCTGATAGCTTGAGAAAGAAGTCTTGAAGATACTTGAAGGCTGCAGACTCTTTGTCAAGAGCTGTAACAAACTGTTTCATTAGCCCTAGTTTGATGTGTAGGGAACAGAACCTTTTGAGGATCCATCAATGGTTTATGTTTGATATTATGTCTTCCTACTGAGAACTCAGTCCTTTGAGGCCAGTGCTTCCTCTGGTAATGTGCTGCTCTGTCTCTACTATCACAGTGACAGAGATAACAGGGAAACTTGGTAAAACCTCCTTGGAGTTCCATCAAAAATATCACCATTATGAAGTGTCCAATAACCTTTCAGCCATACTTATTTTAGTTCAAAGCTTCCATTAGAAGTTTGACACTGTTGTAGTCCTCCTTAAGATGCACTAAATGAACCAAGGCAAGAGATGAATACTTGTTCCCATTGTGCAGAATTACAACTTTTAGGCTTCTGGAGGAGTTGTCAATGAAGAGTCTAAACTCATCTGGATTGCATGCAATTCCAGTTGCATCAAACAGGCCTAATATAACATTACAGTGGCACAACCTGTCTTCATTAGTGAAGAAGCTTGAGAAATGTTGGTGACGTTTTCTTTGGCTTGTCACTTGCACACTTTCATCCACCAAGTCCCACTCCTTGAGCCTTGAAATCAAAAGCTCAGCATTTGACTTTGTCAAACCAAGATCTTTGATGAGGTCAGTAGTATATTGACAAATTTTCACCCTCGCAAGCTAAGCTAATTAGGTACTCTTCTGTTCGTAAGATACATCAGACATTAAAGACTGAAGCAGTTCGAAAAAAAAGAAATATGCTTAATATATTTAATATAATTAAATAGGAAAAATATTCACACTACTTAAAGCAAAAAATGGCGAATGTATACCTATATACTTTACTTACGCTCTCCACGCTCATTTTTGTGGGATACACAAGTTTTAGGTAATTGAAGCCAAGCAGAAGGAACTTTTGAAAGTTATCTATCCCATTCCAAGAAACTAGGAATGGTAAAATTGCTAAAACCTTGTCCTAGTTACTGGTAGTCAGCACTGAAAATTTGAAGCTGATGAGATATGTTCTTCTCGTGTTATAAACGCAATAAAAACGAAGCAGTTGAGGAAGATCTTTTCAAGGGAGTCTCCTTGGCACGGTGAAGAGGCTCTTGGTCTGAGGAATTAGACCTTTTGGTCTTCTTCCTCAGACCGAACCTAATTACCCCCTAATCCCCCCTTTCCTATCCCATCCTCCCCATCCCCCTTTTCTCTTTACTCCCCCCTTCCAACCCTCCCTTTTCCCCGTCCCGTTTGTAGCCTCTGGGGTCCTCCCCTCTGGCATTACAGTTTCTAGGAAGGAGGAAGTGCTCTGGAGTTCATCCCACTCTATAAGGTCCCTCGGGAGTATGTGTAGTTTGCCGTGGAATTTGGATCATCTGGAGGTGTCCTGCTCCCTTCCCCCATTTCCAGGAGAAAGGGCAGGGTGTCCTGCAGGTGATGGGTGTATCTCCGGAGATTGCCTGTCGGCTCTGGGAAGTGGCAGCCAAGCGAGGTATGCTTTATGGTGGGTGTCCGACCGCCCTCTCGTTTGTCAGCAGAGGTGGCTTAGTGGATGTGAGTTTGCTATCCCAGAGCGCTGGTTTACTGGTGTGAAGGGTAGGGTATGGTACCGGTTCCATGCTGCATCTGTGTTGCTGGCAGTTTCGAGGTCCTCTTGGATGAAGGGAGGAACATACAGCCCTTCCATGTCTTCTAGTAACTGTCCCTCTGCTGTCCTTTCCTTTTTTTTCTTTCCTTCTTTTTTTTTCTTAAAATAATAGTAAGAAAGAAGAGCCACCAACATGGAGTCTTCGTTCTATCATCCCCTTTCTCCTCCCAGGTCCCTTTTCGTTACAGCATCCTGTTTTCACCCCCTTTCTAACTCTCACACAAAGGCGGAGGCTCATCCCTGTTTGTGTGGTCCCTTCTTCTCCTGTGCTCCCCCCCAGACTTCTCCCCAAGTCCCCATCCAGCCTCCTTCCTCTCCTCTTTCACCACAGGACTCTTGTCCCCGCTGGCACATCTCTCCAGGTTTATACTCCCCTCCCCTCTCACACCTCTTTGGTTCCCTCTGTAGTTTCCCTGATCTCTACTTGCTCTACCTCACCTGTCTCTGAAGTCATGGTATCGGCATTTTCCTTGTCCACTGAAACACTTGAAGCCATCTCCAGCTATAATGCAGAAACGAGACCCTCGATGGACACCAGTGCACTTCCTTATGTCCCCTTTTATTTTCACAACCATAGCAGCAATCTTTTCCTTCACAGCATTCCAATTCCTCCTTGCTTACACACTTTCCTTTGCCTCCACACATTGACTTCACTGATCCTACTAGCCCGTAGATTTTATCACTTCTCATTGTTAACATACCCATCTTTGTGAATAACGACTTATTTACGATGGAATATTCATGGCCTCAGGGGTAACCGGGGAGAGCTCCAGGTGTTGCTCTCCCAGTTTTCCCCAGTACGTGTCGGGTTACAAGAGCCTAAAGTTCGTTCAGCGGGTATCCGTCCTGTTACCGCCCTACCACTCTTGCCTTATCTTCCCTTCGTACAGACGATCCTGCCTTTGACTTACAATCACTTTTTGACTTTTTTCTCAGCAGCTGCTTCACTATACGATTTTTGACACATAATCCCTAGCGTCCCTTACAGCCCTTTCCTCCCCTCACCTCCGAGTCCCTCTCCACCTAGCTGTTTATAGCTATATTTTCTTCCCCGGCTACATTTTCTTCCCCGCAGCGCTGCATAACCCTTGCCAGTTTAGCTCTTTATTTGATTAGAATAATAAAGTAGAGGAAGAAAAACAAATGGCTACTTCCTCTAGAACATTTTTGACTAATGTAAATATAAAGAAGGATAATATGTTTTCTTAGTCCGGGGTATCGTAAGCAGCGATCATTTTATTATTAAAGTTAAATACTTCTGAATATTTTATGGCCCCTGTCCATAGCGACAATCTCGTCTATATTAAATCACAGCAGGAAAACTGTCAGGGAGATAATATGGTCGAATCCGCCATAAAAGTTCAACGCTCATTATCAGGAGACATCGCTAGTATGTAACTCTGTTTTAAGGTCTCTTTAGATCCGGGTTCCACCATGTGTCAACAAGCTGCTTGGCAGGTGTGTGTGTGTGTGTGTGTGTGTGTGTGTGTGTGTGTGTGTGTGTGTGTGTGTGTGTGTGTGTGTGTGTGTGTGTGTGTGTGCGTATGTGCGTGTGTGTGTGTGCGTGTGTGTGTGTGTGTGTGTGTGTGTGTGTGTGTGTGTGTGTGTGCGTGTGCGTGTGCGTGTGTGTGTGTGTGTGTGTGTGTGTGTGTATGTGTGTGTGTGCGTGTGTGTGTGCGTGTGTGTGTGTGAGTGTGAGTGTGTGTGTGTGTGTGTGTGTGTGTGTGTGTGTGTGTGTGTGAGTGTGTGTGTGTGTGTGTGTACTCACCTATTTGTGGTTGCAGGGGTCGAGTCATAGCTCCTGGCCCCGCCTCTTCACTGATTGCTACTAGATCCTCTCTCTCCCTGCTCCATGAACTTTATCATACCTCGCCTTAAAACTATGTATGGTTCCTACCTCCACTACCTCATTTGCTAGGCTATTATACTTCCTGACTACCCTACGACTGAAGAAATACTTCCTAACATCCCTTTGATTCATCTGAGTCTTCAACTTCCAATTGTGACCTCTTGTTTCCGTGTCCCTTCTCTGGAACATCCCATCTTTGTCCACCTTGTCTATTCTGCGCAGTATTTTATATGTCGTTATCATGTCTACCCTGACCCTCCTATCCTCCAGTGTCGTCAGGCCGATTTCCCTCAACCTTTCTTCACAGGACAATACCCTTAGCTCTGGGACTAGTCTTGTTGCAAACCTTTGCACTTTCTATAATTTCTTGACGTGGTTGACCAGGTGTGGGTTCCAAACTGGTGCTGCATACTCCAGTATGGGCCTGACGTAAATGGTATACAGAGTCTTGAACGATTCCTTGCTGAGGTATCGGAACGCTATCCGTAGGTTTGCCAGGCGCCCGTATACTGCAGCAGTTATCTGATTGATGTGCGCCTCAGGAGATATACTCGGTGTTATACTCGCCCCAGATCTTTTTCCTTGAGTGAGGTTTGCAGTCTTTGGCCATCTAAACTATATTGTGTCTGTGGTCTTCTTTGCCCTTCCCCAATCTTCATGACTGTATTTGGCAGGGTTAAACTCAAGGAGCCAGTTGCTAGACCAGGCTTGTAGCCTGTCCAGGTCTCTTTGTAGTCCTTCGTGATCCTCGTCCGATTTGATTCTTCTCATTAACTTCACATCATCTGCAAACAAGGACACTTCTGAGTCTATCCCTTCCGTTATGTCATTCACATATACCAAAAACAGCACAGGTCCTAGGACTGACCCCTGTGGAACCCCGCTTGTCACAGGCGCCCACTCTGACAACTCGTCACGTACCATGACGCGTTGTTGCCTCCCTGCCAGGTATTCTCTGATCCATTGCAGTGCCTTTCCTGTTATGTGTGCCTGATCCTCTAGCTTTTGCAGTAACCTCTTGTGAGGAACTGTGTCGAAGGCCTTCATGCAGTCCAAAAAAATGCAGTCGATCCATCCCTCTCTCTCTTGTCTTACTTCTGTCACCTTGTCATAAAACTCCAGTAGGTTTGTGACACAGGATTTTCCTTCCCTGAAACCGTGCTGGTTGTCAATTATACACTTGTTTCTTTCCAGGTGTTCCACCACTCTCCTCCTGATGATCTTCTCCATGACTTTGCATACTATACACGTTAGCGATACAGGTCTGTAGTTTAATGCCTCATGTCTCTCTCCCTTTTTAAAAATTGAGACTACGTTTGCCATCTTCAGTACCTCAGGGAGTTGCCCAGTTTCAATGGGTGTGTTGAAGATCTTTGTTAATGGCACACACAGCATCTCTGCTCCCTCTCTAAGGACCCATGGAGAGATGTTGTCTGGTCCCACTGCCTTTGAGGTGTCAAGTTCACATAGCAGCTTCTTCACCTCCTCCTTGGTTATGTGTACCTCATCCAGCACTTGCTGGTGTACCCCTCTGTTCTGATTTCCTGGAGTCCCACTGATTTCCACTGTAAATACTTCTTTAAATCTCGTGTTGAGCTCCTCACATACCTCTCGGTCATTTCTTGTGAACTCCCCATCACCCTTCCTCAGTCTGATTACCTGGTCCTTGACTGTTGTTTTCGTCCTGATGTGGCTATACAACAACTTCGGGTCAGACTTGACTTTCGATGCTATGTCATTTTCATACTGTCGCTGAGCCTCCCTTCTTATCTGTGCATATTCGTTTCTGGTTCTTCGGCTAATCTCTTTATTTTCCTGAGTTCTCTGTCTTCTGTACCTTTTCCATTCTCTAGTACACCTAGTTTTTGCCTCCCTACACCTTTGGGTGAACCAAGGACTCGTTCTGTTCTTCCCATTATTTCTGTTTCCCTTGGGAACAAACCTATCCTCTGCCTCCTTGCATTTTGTGGTCACATAGTCCATCATTTCTTGTACTGGTTTTCCTGTCATTTCCCTCTCCCACTGAATGTCTTGCAGGAAGTTCCTCATGCCTGAGTAGTTCCCCCTTTTGTAGTTTGGTTTTTCCCATCCTATTCCTGCTATTCTCTCCAGGAGCTCAACTATGTAGTCAAAGCACAGAAACACATGATCACTAGCTCCTAGTGGCCTTTCGTACATGAGATCGTCGATGTCCAAACTACTCAGGGTGAATACAAGGTCCAGTCTTGCTGGGTCATCCTCACCTCTCTCTCCGGTGGTGTCTCTAACATGTTGATGCATGAGGTTTTCCAGTACCACATCCATCATCTTGGCTCTCCATGTTTCAGAACCCCCATGGGGCTCCAGGTTTTCCCAGTCAATCTCCTTGTGATTGAAATCACCCATAACTAGTAACTTTGCTCCCCCCATGTGTGCTCTTCTGGCCACCTCGGCTAGTGTGTCGACCATTGCTCTGTTGCTCTCATTGTATTCTTCTCTTAGCCTCCTGCAGTTCCATGGTGGGTTGTACATTACTGCAATTATCACCTTATGTCCCTCTGACTGGATTGTTCCTACTAAGTAGTCCCTGTCGCCCGTGCCATCCATTCCTTCCATTTTCTCAAAATCCCACTGGTTTTTAATGAGCAGTGCAACTCCTCCTTCCCCTCTCCTTCCTCTGTCTTTCCTGAGGATTTGATATCCGGGTGGAAAGATTGCATCTGTTATCATTCTGGTGAGTTTTGTTTCTGTGAGTGCTATTATGTCTGAGGATGTCTCCTTGATTCTTTCATGCCACTCCTCACATTTATTTGTTATTCCACATACCACACTTTCAACTTCTTTTCTAAGACTGTGGTCTGGGGGCTATATTGGGGTTGGGGAAGTGGGAGACCTGATAGGGAACTATGGGTGGTTGCTTTCGGGGTGTAGTTTGTACAGCAGTGGGTGGGGGCATTGGATATGGCATGGGTGTTTTGGTTTAGAATGTCTGGTTGCACTGGGGTTGACCTGGTTTGGGGGCTTCTATAGGAAGTTGTGAGGGAGGCTGTATTTGATCTTCTTCCTGGGTCTGGGATCTCCTGTCTGTCTCCTCCATCCCCTCTCTTTCCTCCTTTTGCTTTTGTACCATCTCAGTTTCTGCCTTTCTTCTTGTGTTCTGTCGTGGTCGAGATACACCTTCCTGTATGCTGGCATGTCCCTTAATCTTGCTTTCTCCTGCAGGATCCTGTTCCGAGTTGATTCTGCCTTGAAAGTCACTTTCAATGGCCGGGTTCTTCTTCTTGCAAACACCCCTATTCTCTGAAAATTTTCCAGCTGGGTCATGTCATCTTCTCCTATTGCTTTTATGTTGCTTTCAATTGCTTTTTTTTCCCTTGTTTTCTTGCTTCATAAGTTTCCCCTTCAACTTCCTGGAGACCATACACAAAGACTGACCTCTCCCTTTTATTCTCCCATTGCATATCCTTGTGTAACCACTCATTCAATTTATTTTTCTCCATTGCTGCTTCCCTTTCTTCAGTTTCACTATCTATTGTACTTGGGCTCAGTGGCCTGTCCTTTTCCCTTCTCGGCTTTCCCTGGGCTCTGCTGTGGTCTGTTAGGGCCTCCACATATAGCTTAGCTCTTTCCTTTACTACAGTCCCCTCTGATAGAGCTTCTACATGCAGTTTTGCTCCTTCTTTCCCTACAGTCCCCTTATTTGTGACTGAGGTAGCAGTCTCTGATGTCATTCCCAAAATGTTTTTTTAGTTCTTTAGGCTGTTTCAGATTTTTCAGTTCCTCTTCTAATCTCTGTATCCTAGCCTCTGCTGCTATGACTTGCATCTCCCACTTCTTGCTTTCCATATCTATCCTCTCTTCCATTCTCATGCTAAGTTCTTCTAGTTTCTTTTCCCATTCTTGTTCTCTTTTTGTGAGCTCTGCTGCCCAATCTTCCTTTGCAGATTCATCCTCCTGTCCCTTGGTTGTCCTTCCCGCTCTCTGGCAACTCATTTTTTTTTTATTCTGATTGCCTCAGAATGGAAAACTTATGTAATTCTGTGTGTTAGGTTAGTAGTGTGTTTGTCCGAGTGTGCGGGGAAGGTAGAGGAGGAACTGTGGACAGTGGCTATATGGGAGAGGGGTGGGGAGGGGGATTTAGGGAGGAATATGGGGAGTGAGAAGGAGGGAGAAGCAAGGGGGAGAATGGGAGAGAAAGAGGGATGAAAGAGGGAGAGGTGGGGAGGAGGAGGGTGAATGAGAGAGGGGGGATGAGGGGAAGGAGAGGTTGGTGGGGGAGGGGGGAGTGTATGTGTGAGTCTGTATATGTTGGTGGGTGGGTGTACTCACCTATTTGTGTGCGTCTGTGTGTGCATGTATGTGTGTGTGCGTGTATGTGTTTGTGTGTGTGTGTGTGTGTGTGTGTGTGTGTGTGTGTGTGTGTGTGTGTGTGTGTGTGTGTGTGTGTGTTGTGTGGTATGTTGTGTGTGTGTGTGTGTGTGTGTGTGTGTGTGTGTGTGTGTGTGTGTGTGTGTGTGTGTGTGTGTGTGTGTGTGTGTATTCACCTAATTCACCTAATTGTGGTTGCAGGAGTCGAGACTCAGCTCCTGACCCCGCTACTAGGTCCTCTCTCTCTCTCTCTGCTCCCTGAGCTTTGTCATACCTCGTCTTAAAGCTATGTATGGTTGCTGCCTCTACTACATCACTTGCTAAGCTGTTCCACTTCCTGACTACTCTATGACTAAAGAAATACTTCTTAACATCCCTGTGACTCGTCTGAGTCTTCAGCTTCCAATTGTGACCCTTTGTTTCTGTCCCCACTCTGGAACATCCTGTCTCTGTCCAGTATTTTGTATGTCGTTATCATGTCTCCCCTGACCCTCCTGTCCTCCACTCTCGTCAGGCCGATTTTCCTCAACCTTTCTTCGTAGGACATTTCCCTGAGCTCCGGAACTAACCTTGTAACAAACCTTTGTACTTTCTATAATTTCATGACGCGCTTGACCAGGTGTGGGTTCCAAACAGGTGCTGCATTCTCCAGTATGGGCCTGACGTACACATTGTACAGTGTCTTGAACGATTCCTTACTAAGGTATCGGAATGCTATTCTCAGGTTTTCTAGGCGCCCATATGCTGCAGCAGTTATCTGGTTGATGTGTCCCTCCGGAGACGTGTTCGGTGTTAAGGTCACCCCAAGAGCTTTCTCCTTGAGTGAGGTTTGCAGTCTTTGTCCACCTAGCCTATACTGTGTCTGCGGTCTTCTTTGCCCTCCTCCGATCTTCATGACTTTGCATTTGGAGGGGTTGAACTCGAGAAGCCAGTTGCTGGACCACATGTCCAGCCTGTCCAGGTCTCTTTGTAGTCCTGCCTGATCCTCATCTGATTTAATTCTCCTCATTAACTTCACATCATCTGCGAACAGGGAGACTTCAGAGTCTATCCCCTCCATGATCTCATTCACATATACCAAAAATAGCACTGGTCCTAGGACTGACCCCTGTGGGACCCCGCTCGTCACAGGGGCCCATTATGATGCCTCATCACGTACAATGACTCATTGTTGCCTCCCTGTCAGGTATTCTCTGATCCATTGCAGTGCCCTTCCTGTTAAACACACCTGATCCTCCAACTTGTGCACTAATCTCTTGTGAGGAACTGTGTCGAAGGCCTTCCTGCAGTCCAGGAAAATGCAATCAACCCACCCCTCTCTCTCGTATCTTACTTCTGTTACTTTGTCATAAAACTGCAGAAAGTTTGTGACACAGGATTTGTCTTCCATGAATCCGTGCTGATTGCCGTTTATTATCTTGCTCCGTTCCAGGTGCTCCACCACTCTCCTCCTGATAATCTTCTCCATGACTTTGCATACTATACAGGTCAGTGACACTGGTCTGTAGTTTAGTGCCTCGTTCCTGTCTCCTTTCTTAAAAATGGGGACTGTGTGTGTGTGTGTGTGTGTGTGTGTGTGTGTGTGTGTGTGTGTGTGTGTGTGTGTGTACTCACGTACTCACGTAATTATGGTTTCAGGGGTCAAGTCAAAGGTCCTGGCCACGCCTCTTCTCTGGTCGCTATTAGGCCCACTCTCTCCCTGCTCCATGAACTTTATCGTACCTCTTCTTCAAGCAATGTATGGATCCTGCCTCCACTACATCACTCTACAGATTGTTCCACTTCTACAACGCACTGACTGAAGAAGCACTTCCTAACATCCCTGTGACTCATCTGAGTCTTCAGCTTCCAATTGTGACCCCTTGTTTCTGTGTCCCATCTCTAGAACATCCTGTCTCTGTCCACCTTGTCTATTCCACGCAGTATTTTGCATGTCGTTATCATGTCACCCCTGACCCTCCTGTCCTCCAGTGTTGTTAGACCGATTTCCTTTAACCTTCCTTTCTTCATAGGACATTCCCCTTAGTTCTGGAACTAGCCTTGTTGCAAACGTTTGCACTTTCTTTAATTTCTTGACGGGTTTGACCAGGTGTGGGTTCCAAACTGATGCTGCGTACTCCAGTATGGGCCTGACGTACACAGTGTATAAAGTCTTGAACGATTCCTTACTGAGGTACCGGAACGCTATTCTCAGGTTTGCCAAGCGCCCATATGCCGCAGCAGTTATCTGGTTAATGTGTGCTTCTGGCGATGTACTCGGTATTATACTCACTCCTAGGTTTTTCTTTTTGAGTGAGGTTTGCAGCCTTTGGCCAGCTAGCCTATACTCTGTCTGCGGTCTTCTTTGCCCTCCTCCGATCTTCATGACTTTGCATTTGGCGGGGTTAAATTCTAGGAGCCAGTTTCTGGACCACACATCCAGCCTGTCCAGGTCTCTTTGTAGACCTGTCTGGTCCGCGTCTGATTTAATTATCCTCATTAATTTCACGTCATCTGCAAACAGGGACATTTCTGAGTCTATCCCTTCCGTCATGTCGTTCACATATTCCAAGAATAGCACTGGTCCCAGGACTGACCCCTGTGGGACCCCGCTCGTCACTGGCGCCCACTGTGATACCTCATCACGGACCATGACTCGCTGTTGCCTCCCTGTTAGGTATTCTCTGATCCATTGCAGTGCCCTTCCTGTTATACATGCCTGTTCCTGTAGCTTCTGTATTAGTCTCCTGTGAGGAACTGTGTCGAAGGCCTTCTTGCAGCCCAAGAAAATGAAATCAACCCACCCCTCCCTCTCATTAGTTACTTCAGTTACTTTTTCATAAAACTCCAGTAGGTTTGTGACATAGGATTTGCCTTCCATGAATCCGTGCTGGCTGTCGTTTGTGTGTGTGTGTGTGTGTGTGTGTGTGTGTGTGTGTGTGTGTGTGTGTGTGTGTGTGTGTGTGTGTGTGTGTGTGTGTGTGTGTGTGTGTGTGTGTGTGTATGTGTGTACTTATCTAATTGTGGTTGCAGGGGTCGATACTGAGCTCCTGGCCCCGCCTCTTCACTGAGTGCTACTAGGTCCTCTCTCTCCCTGCTCAATGAGCTTTATCATACCTCATCTTAAAGCTATGTATGTTTCCTGCCTCCACTACCTCACTTGCTAGGCTATTCCACTTCCTGACTACTCTATGATTGAAGAAATACTTCCCAACATCACTTTGACTCATCTGGGTCTTCAACTTCCAATTGTGACCCCCTTGTTTCTGTGTCCCATCTCTGGAACATCCTGTGTGTGTCCTGTACTCACCTAATTGTACTCACCTAATTGTGGTTGCAGGGATCGAGAATCAGCTCCTGGCCCCGCCTCTTCACTGATTGTGGTTGCAGGGGTCGAGACTCATCTCCTGGCCCCGCCTCTTCACTGATCGCTTCTAGGTCCTCTCCCTCTCTGCTTCCTGATCTTTGTCATACCTCTTCTTAAAACTATGTATGGTTTCTGGCGATTCTATGACTGAAGAAATACTTCCAAACGTCCCTGTGACTCGTCTGAATCTTCAGCTTCCAATTGTGACCCCTTGTTTCTGTGTCCCCTCTCTGGAACATCCTGTCTCTGTCCACCTTGTCTATTCCCCGCAGTATCTTGTATGTCGTTATCATGTCTCCCTTGACCCTTCTGTCCTCCAGTGTCGTCAGTCCAATTTCCCTCAACCTTTCCTTGTACGACATTCCCCTGAGCTCTGGAACTAGCCTTGTTGCAAACCTTTGTAATTTCTCTAACTTCTTGACGTGCTTAACCAGGTGTGGGTTCCAGACTGGTGCTGCATACTCCAGTATGGGCCTACCATACACAGCGTACAGTGTCCTGATCGATTCCTTATTAAGGTATCGGAACGCTATTCTCAGGTTTGCCAGGCGCCCATATGCTGCAGCAGTTATTTGGTTGATGTGTGCCTCCGGTGACGTGCTCGGTTTTATGGTGTGTGTGTGTGTGTGTGTGTGTGTGTGTGTGTGTGTGTGTGTGTGTGTGTGTGTGTGTGTGTGTGTGTGTGTGTGTGTGTGTGTGTGTGTGTGTGTGTGTGTTTGTGTGTGTAGGTGTGTGTGTGTGTGTGTTTGTGTGTGTGTGTGTGTGTGTGTGTGTGTGTGTGTGTGTGTGTGTGTGTATGCGTGTACTCGCCTAATTGTACTACCCTAATTATGGTTACAGGGATCGAGTAATAGCTCGTGGCCCCCGTGTCTTCACTGGTCGCTACTGGTCCTCTTTCCCTCTACTCCGTTAGCTATTTCATACCTCTTCTTAAGGCTATGTATGGTTCCTGCCTCTACTGCATCACTTTCCAGAGTATTCCACTTCTTGACAACTCTATGGATAAAGAAATGCTTCCTAACATCCCTCTGACTCATCAGAGTCTTCAACTTCCAATTGTGACCCCTTGTTGCTGTGTCCCATCTCTGGAACATTCTGTCTCTGTCGACCTCATGTCCTTCCCAATCCCTCCTGTCCTCCAGTGTCGTCAGGTCAATTTCCCTTAACCTTTCGTCGTGGGACATTCCCCTTAGCTCCAGGACTAATCTTGTTGCAAATATTTGCACTTTTTCTAATTTTTTGAAGTGCTTGACTAGGCGTGGGTTCGAAACTGGTGCTGCATACTCCCAGATTGGCGTGACGTACACAGTGTACAGAGTGCTGAGCGATTCCTTACTGAAGTATTGGAACGCCATTCTTAGGTTTGCCAGGCGCCCATATGCTTCAGCAGTTATCCGGTTGATGTGCGCCTCAGGAGATGTGCTTGGTATTATACTCACTCCAGGATCCTTTTCCTTGAGTGAGGTTTGCAGTCTTTGGCCCTGTTGATTGTACTCTGTCTATGGTCTTCTTTGCCCTTCTCTGATATTCATGACTTTGCATTTTGTGGGGTTAAATTCCAGGAGCCACTTGCTGGACCATGCTTGCAGCCTGTCCAGGTCCCTTTTGTCCTGTCTGATCCTTATCCGATATAATTGTCCTCATTAACGTCACATCATCTGCAAACAGAAACACTTCTGAATCTATTCCTCTGGGCATGTCATTTACATATACCGGATACAGCACCGGTCCTAGGACTGGCGCCCACTCTTACACCTCGACACGTACTATGACTCGTTGTTGCCTCCCTGTCAAGTATTCTCTAATTCATTGCGTGCCTGATCCTCTAGCTTTCTGTACTAATCTCTTGTGTGGAACTGTGTCGAAAACCCTCTTGCAGTCCAAGAAAATGCAATCTACCCACCCCACTCTCACTCTTGTATTACTTCTATTATCCTGTCATAAAACTCCAGTAAGTTTGTGACACTATGCTGGTTGTCAAGTATAAGCTTGTTCCTTTATAGGCGCTCCACCACTCTCCTCCTGATAATCTTCTCCATGATGTTGCACACTATACATGTCAGTGACACTGGTGTGTAGTTTAATGCCTCATGTCTCTCACCTTTCTTAAAAATTGGGACTACCTTTGCTATTGTCCACACCTCAGGTAATTGCCCAGTTACAATGGATGTGTTGACAGTTGTTGTTAGTGGCACACACTGCATCTCTGCTCTCTCTCTATGGATCCATGGAGAGATATTGTCTGGTTCCACCGCCTTTATGGTATCTAGTTCACTTAGCAGCGTCTTCACTTTCTCCTCGGTTGTGTGTATTTCGACCAGCACTTGTTGGTGTATCCCTCTCTGGTGTACCCCACTCTTCCAGCTTTCTAGAGTCCTTCCTGTATCCACTGTAAACACTTCCTTAAATCTCATATTAAGTTCCTCACATACTTCTCGGTCGTTTTTTATGAACCCTCCCCCCCCCCCTTCCTTCCTCAGCCTGATTACCTGGTCCTTGACTGTTGTTTACCTTCTGAAGTGGCTTTACAACAGCTTCAGGTCAGACTTGGCTTTAGATGCTATGTCGTTTTCGTATTGCCGCTGGGCCTCCCTCTTATCTGTCCATATTCGTTTCTGGCTCTTCCACTCATTTCTTTATTTTCCTGGATCCTCTGTCTTCTGTACTTTTTCCATTCTCTAGTACACTTAGTTTTTTCTTTTCTACACCTTTGGGCAAAACAAGTGGTCGTTCTGTTATTCCCATTATTTATGTTGCCCTTGGGAACAAACCTCTCCTCGGCCTCTTTACATTTCATTGTCATGTAATCTATCATAGTGTTTATTGATTTTCGCACCAATTCTCTTTCCCACTGATCCTCTTGCAGGATATTCCTCATGCCTGTGTAGTCCCCTCTTTTGTAGTTAAGCCTCCCCTCATCCTACTCCTGATTCCCTCTCCTTTTGTAACTCAACTATGTATTCGAAGCTCAGAACCTCGTGATCACTAGCTCCGAGGGGCCTTTTGTATGTGAAGTTCTCGATGTCTGAACTAATCAAGGTGAATATGAAGTCCAGCCATGCTGATTCATTTTCACCTCTCTCTCTCTCTCTCTCTCTCTCTCTCTCTCTCTCTCTCTCTCTCTCTCTCTCTCTCTCTCTCTCTCTCTCTCTCTCTCTCTCTCTCTCTCTCTCTCTCTCTCTCTCTGGTAGTATCCTTAACATATATGTCATGCCGAATAGGCAAAACTTGCGATTTTGGCTTAAATAGCAACGCTCCTCTTGTCGAATAAGGCAAGCGAAAATTTGCGTAGGCAATAATTTGACAAAAATCTTTCTGAACCTAACGAAAAAAATATATTTCATATTGTTTTTTCATTATTAACTTATTGTAAACTTATCTGAAATATATTTAGTTTGATTAGGCTAAATTGAATTGCGTTTCTTATAATAAGGTTAGGTAAGTTTTCCAAGATTCTTTTGGTACAAAATTATTAATTTTTACATTGACAAATGAAAACAAAATATATTTTTAAACGTTTAAGAGAAAAAATTAGAAAGGACTTAATTTTAAATGAGTTCTTGCTAATTCACCAGTGTTACATATATATATATATATATATATATATATATATATATATATATATATATATATATATATATATATATATATATATATATATATATATATATATATATATATATATATATATATATATATGTATATATATATCCCCGGAGCAATGCAGGGACACTGCTTCTTACAGCTCCCCGGTGGACATGTATTAAAGAAGAATTACCCACGAAGAAGGTCAGAGAGAGGGTAAGTGTGAGCTCTTACAGAGTAAGTGGGCAGAGGAAGGCAGCTGTGGTGAAGGCAGTGAATTTTTTATACATAACTATTTTCGAATATGAATATAAAAAGTATGTTTTTAGTAGAATGGCAGCTATACAGGATATATTATCAAAATAAATACTGGAGTGTAATATCGCACACGAATATTTACCAGTAAGTAAACTCGCGACAGTGTAAACTCTGCTTTGCAACCGTCCAGAGATAGCCTTGTTCGGTCCCTAAGGTCAGTGTCCTTTTTTTTCTTTCTGTCCATATAGCTTTGCATATTCTCCAGTAGTGCCTTTCACTTATTCCTTCAAGGGAGATAGCTTGATCCTTATAAAGGGCTTTTGAATAAAGAAATTAAAGTTAACTCCTGTATCTTCGATCAAGACTAATAATCGCTTCTTTCCAAGACGTTTTAAGACCACCAAGGGTTTAGAGTTTTCCCATGAATATAATAATAATAATCATTGAATCTATTCACTCAAGTGTTCGCTCTCCACCTGAATTCTTGGTCCTGGACCATCCTCTGTCAAACAGCCAATGCATTTATCTCATGTACATTTGCCCAATAGGTTATGCATGTCATGACTTTACATCTTTCAGAGTTATAAGATACAAGTTTTCCCTCACAGCTCTGGCCTCTCGCTCTCTCTCTCTTTCTCTCTCTCGCTCTCTCTCTCTTTCTCTCTCTCTCTCTCTCTCTCTCTCTCTCTCTCTCTCTCTCTCTCTCTCTCTCTCTCTCTCTCTCTCTCTCTCTCTCTCTCTCTCTCTCTCTCAGCCAGGATAAGAGGTATCGCCTGGGAGGACGCCGCAGGGGCAGTGATAACCCTCGGAAGTGACAGCAGGTACGTTCTTCAGGTAGCAGCCCTGTCACTTATCTGGTGGTCAACTCCGAGCGTTCTCTAGTTTAGTTCTGTGGTGAGCGAGGCGTGACTCTCACACTGGCTCTGTCAAGAACTTTCTGTTACTGGGTTCCTCACAGCTGGCCTCATGGACCCTATCACAATTATTCTTAAAGCTGTGTGTTGAGTCTGCCTTCACCACTTTATCTGGGTCATTCAAATTTCCGATAACCATGAGGCTGAAGAAATAATTCCTGACATAATCATGGCTTATTTGTGTTTTTCCTCCGTGCATACTATGAAATTTCTTTATCTTACACATCATAACCATGTCTCTCCTGATTCTTCTATCATCGAAAGTTATCAGTTTTATCGCATATATCATTTTCCTAAGCACACTAGACTCGTTACGAATCTCAGCAATGTTCCTGATTTCTGGGTATGTTCGAACAAGTTTGGGTTTCATGCTAGAGATGCGTCCTCAATGATCGTCGAGACGTGTGTCGTATACAGGTCCGTGAAGGAACTTTTGCTAAGGTTTCTGGATGCTAATATTAGATTTGATGGTCGCGTATTTGCCCCCAGAAATTAAGAATTGAAGTGAGTCTCTGGCGAGGTGCTTGGTACCTTGATTACCAGAGGTCCGTCTCACCGTGTAAGGTTTGCAGTATGTTCCCTGTCTGTTCTCCATTTCCAGTCTTCTTTCTTGTTTCCTTATTTTCATAATATTTTCCTTGTTGGGCCTGAACTTGGATACACATGTTTGACCAACATTGTAGAATGTCCAGGCCATATATATATATATATATATATATATATATATATATATATATATATATATATATATATATATATATATATATATATATATATATATATTATACAAAACAATCGCAGACAGGCAATCTTAACAATGCAAGACAAGCCACAGAGGGATGGAAATCTTCAGCTTAAGTACTTTCACACGTTTCCGTACTTCATCAGGAACTTTGCAGTGTGGCAAGAGTAGCAACAGGAGAAATGAGGGAAAGTTTTCTCAGAGTAGGGTAGGGCGGTGGCACCAGATACAGCATAGCTCCTGATGATACACGGAGATGTGTGAAAGTACTTGAGCTGAAGATTCCCATCCCTGTTAAGAGAGAAAGAGAGAGACAGACTGACAGACAGAGACAGACAGACAGAGACAGACAGAGACAGACAGACAGACACAGACACAGACACAGAGAGAAAGAGACAGAGCTGGAGCAAGACTGGTCCCACCCAGGGTTGAGGAGTGTCCGGGTGATGAGAAGCGCAGCATTAGAGGCAACAGTGTAAACAAATACATCCAGCTGTGACGCCAACCCCAAAATATCTGCATAAATATTACCATCTGTAAACAGACGAAGGCTCCGGAGGTGAGGCATTATGCCTCGCGCCAAGCCGTAGGTGGAACGCATCCCTGCGTTTGTCTGTTGGTGCGAAACTACGACCCCCATCACGTCTGGAACAGGTCCGGCCATCATGTTAAATGCTGTTTAGATTGATCCGGAAAATAACCCCCCAAGGTGCGACTCCATAAAAGTGGAGAGTCATGATCAAGGAGACAACGAGTGTAAACGATGATGGGACGAATGTAAGAGAAGAGATTTTTCACGTTTGTTTTATGGGGTGAGGGAGGTGGTGGGGGATAGAAAGTGACACACACACACACACACACACACACACACACACACACATCAAATACCTTTAACACAGACGCTGATAAGTTTAAAACACTATACCAATAAAGGGGTAACGCTAAACAGTTGTCAACTAGTAAGTATATCTCATGACTTCGTGCAAAAAGAAGTAAGCAGGTTAAACCCCACTAAGAGCACCGGCCCTGATAACTTCCCGGCTAAGTTCTTAAAGATGGCGCCTCTGAATTACCAATCTCCATTGCTCACATAATAAATTTGTCCACCACTAATACCGCACCTGAGGGGTTCAAGGAGGCCAGAGTTACTCCTATCTTCAAGAAAAATAGCAGGTCTGATGTCAGCAACTATAGGCCTGTTAGTATATTCAGTTTAATATCCAAAATTCTAGAGAGGGTGGTGTAAGAAAGAAGGAACACTGCAACAGGCCTACTGACCCATGCGGAGCAGGTCCATGTCCCCCCTCCTGGATAAGCCCAATGACCCACCCAGTCTGATCATCTCCACTCAAGGATGGAGCACTGCACCAGACCCAGCAGCACAAGCTAGTCAGGTCCAACTCACACCCACCCACACCCACTCATGTATTTATCTAACCTATTTTTAAAACTACACAACGTTTTAGCCTGAATAACTGTACTCGGGAGTTTGTTCCACTCATCCACAACTCTATTACCAAACCAGTGCTTTCCTATATCCTTCCTGAATCTGAATTTTTCCAACTTGAAACCATTGCTGCGAGTCCTGTCTTGGCTGGAAATTTTCAGCACGCTATTTACATCCCCTTTATTTATTCCTGTTTTCCATTTATACACCTCGATTCTACGCCTTAATTCTACGCCTTTCGAGAGAGTGCAGATTCAGGGCCCTCAGTCTATCCTCATAGAGAAAATTTCTGATACATGGGATCATCTTTGTCATCCTCCTCTGTACGTTTTCCAGACAGAATGGATATAACTGTCAAGTAGTTAAGTATCTTAATGACAACAACATTCTCCATAGTTACCAATCAGGCTTTAGATCTTACTCAACCGACACTTCCCTAATTAATCTGATGGATTACATGAGAATTGAAATGTCGATAGGGAACCTTATAGGAATGGTAACCTTAGAGTTGTAAAAGGCCTTTGATACTGTCATCCACAATATATTATGTAAGAAACTTCTGGCTATCGGCATAAGTTCCGTACACTCGTTTAAGTCCTATCTTAACAACAGGAAACAAATTGTCAAAATCAACAAAACAGAATCAGAACCCCTGCCGATAGCATGTGGAGTTCCCCAAGGTAGTATTCTACCTTGGGGAACTCACCTAGGCCTCACCTAGATTATGCAGCTCAATTCTGGTCTCCATATTACAGAATGGACATAAATTCGTTAGAAAACATTCAGCGTAGGATGACTAAATTAATGCATAGCATTAGAAATCTTCCTTATGAAGAAAGATTGAAGACTCTTAAGTTACATTCACTTGTTAGACGAAGAATGAGGGGAGACCTGATCGAAGTGTATAAGTGGAAGATAGGTATAAATAAAGGGGATATTAACAAGGTCTTGAGGATATCTCTCCAAGAGAGAACCCGCAGTAATGGATTTAAATTAGATAAGTTTAGATTTAGAAAGGACATAGGAAAGTATTGGTTTGGAAATAGGGTAGTAGATGAGTGGAACAGTTTACCTAGTTGGGTTATTGAGGCTAGGACTTTGGGTAGTTTCAAATTTAGGTTGGATAAATACATGAGTGGGAGGGGTTGGATTTGAGTGGGACTTGCACATCAGAGCTTATTTCTTGGGTAGCATTAAAAATTGGGTTGGTCAAATGTTTGTTAGTGGGATGAATTGTAAAGGACCTGCCTAGTATGGGCCAACAGGCCTGCTGCAGTGTTCCTCCTTTCTTATGTTCTTATTCTGGGTCCTTTATTATTCCTATGTAACATAAATGACATGCCCATCAATGTCAAGTGCAAACTCGTACTGTATGCGGATGACTATGCTCTGTTACAGTCAGGTAAAGACCCACAAGATATAGCTAATGTAATAACACCTCGGAAAAATGGAAGCTATACTCTTTGGCACGAAACATGAACTGATGAGGGTAAATAATTTTAATGTCAGGTGTAATGGAGAACCCATCACTTCAGTTTTCCTCAGTGAAATATCTGGGAATCCCCTTTGACCCATGCATGTCAGGAGACTTGATAGGGAACAGTGTAGTCAAGAAAGCGAATGCCAAACCGAAGTTCCTCTAGAGACGAGCACACTGTCTACCTACTGAGGATCGCAGTGTCATATGGACTACACTTGCTCTTCATGGTACTCTGCCTTGTCAAAAAAGCTGAAAGATGGACTACAAATCACCCAGAACAAAATGATAAAATTTATCCTGGACCTGGGTCTAAGAGAGCATGTAGGCCAGGATGAATTACAACAATCGGATATGCTGAATGTTGAAGACAAAGTAAAACAACTGAAGTTAAATAAAGTTTAGAAATTTGCACACAAACAAGTGTCCAGAATATCTTGCTGCTAATTTTGTCAAGGTTGTGAAACAAAGCAATCATATTACTAGGGGGAGAGAGCACAGCTTTGTAGCACCCACAGTCAGTGGCCAGGCTTCAAACACCTTTTATTGTACAGCAATAAATGAATGGAAGAGACTGCCTGCACATGTCAAAGCCACTTACAGCATGAACCAGTTGCAATATAAACACAAATGCAGTATAATGTGATCCTTTATTGACTACGTTTCGCCCACACAGTGGGCTTTTTCAAGTCACAAACAGAACTACCTGGGGTGGAAGGAACGCGAGTATTTATAGTCCGGCTGAGGTCAGGTGAAGAATGCTGCATCTGATGATGTACCGAGTTGGGTTGTAGAGTCTAAAAACTTGGGTAGCTTGGAAAGGAGACTGGACAAGTTTGTGAGCAGACCTTCTACAGTGTTCTTATGTGGGAAGGTCTGTAGAAGGTCTGCTCACAAACTTGTCCAGTCTCCTTTCCAAGCTACCCAAGTTTTTAGACTCTACAACCCAACTCGGTACATCATCAGATGCAGCATTCTTCACCTGACCTCAGCCGGACTATAAATACTCGCGTTCCTTCCACCCCAGGTAGTTCTGTTTGTGACTTGAAAAAGCCCACTGTGTGGGCGAAACGTAGTCAATAAAGGATCACATTATACTGCATTTGTGTTTATATTGCCATTGTGTCGGTATTTTATACCATTTATTTCCATGAACCAGTTCAAGAAGAGAGCCAAAAAGGTGCCTGATGAATGTAGCTACAGAGAGGAGAATGATTTTTATTTTTTTTTTTTTAGCTAACACACATGTGAATATAAATAACTCAGTTTACCTTATTCCTAGCATATCTCCATATTACAGAATGGACATAAATTCGTTAGAAAACATTCAGCGTAGGATGACTAAATTAATACATAGCATTAGAAATCTTCCTTATGAAGAAAGATTGAAGACTCTTAAGTTACATTCACTTGTTAGACGAAGAATGAGGGGAAACCTGATCGAAGTGTATAAGTGGAAGATAGGTATTAATAAAGGGGATATTAACAAGGTCTTGAGGATATCTCTCGAAGAGAGAACCCGCAGTAATGGATTTAAATTAGATAAGTTTAGATTTAGAAAGGACATAGGAAAGTATTGGTTTGGAAATAGGGTAGTTGATGAGTGGAACAGTCTACCTAGTTGGGTTATTGAGGCTAGGACTTTGGGTAGTTTCAAATTTAGGTTGGATAAGTACATGAGTGGGAGGGGTTGGATTTGAGTGGGACTTGCACATCAGAGCTTATTTCTTGGGTAGCATTGAAAATTGGGTTGGTCAAATGTTTGTTAGTGGGATGAATTGTAAAGGACCTGCCTAGTATGGGCCAACAGGCCTGCTGCAGTGTTCCTCCTTTCTTATGTTCTTATGTTCTTATGTAATAAATAGATCTCATTGGAAATAAGTCACTCTGACTTTTTTGGGTTATCCCAGGTTCTCTATACAAATGCTGCTATATATGATAATTTATATAACTGTATTAGTGTATACCTGAATAAACTTACACACACACACAGTGTGAGACACTGAAGATCCTCTCAGCTACAAGTCTGCCTCGCTTACCGCTGTTGTGGAACATAAGAACATAAGAACATAAGAATGTAGGAACACTGCAGAAGGCCTACTGGCCCATACGAGGCAGGTCCTTATCAAAACGACATCTACCTAAAGCTACTCAAGAAACAACTCCCGCATCCCCCAACACCAATCAAACCCAGCCCCTCCCACTCATATATTTGTCCAGTCTGTTCTTAAAGCTACACAAGGTCCTAGCCTCTATCACCCCACTAGGAAGACTGTTCCACGCATCTACAACTCTGTTAGAAAACCAGTACTTACCTATGTCCTTTCTAAATTTAAATTTATCCAACTTATATCCATTATTTCTGGTTCTTACCTGGTTCGACACCCTCAGTACTTTATTAATATCTCCCTTGTTTATGCCTGTCATCCACTTATACACTTCAATGATATCTCCTCTCGTTCTACGCCTCTCCAGAGAGTGGAGATTTAAGGCTTTAAGTCTATCTTCATACGGGAGGTTCCTTACACAGTAAATCATTTTAGTCATTCTTCTCTGTATGCTCTCTAATGAGTCTATATCCATCCTGTAGTAAGGAGACCAAAACTGAGCAGCATAATCTAAATGAGGCCTCACTAGTGATGTATAGAGCTGCAAAATAACTTTTGGACTTCTGTTACTTATAGCAATATAAACACAAATGCAGTATAATGTGATCCTTTATTGACTACGTTTCGCCCACACAGTGGGCTTTTTCAAGTCACAAACAGAACTACCTGGGGTGGAAGGAACGCGAGTATTTATAGTCCGGCTGAGGTCAGGTGAAGAATGTTGCATCTGATGATGTACCGAGTTGGGTTGTAGAGTCTCGGTACATCATCAGATGCAACATTCTTCACCTGACCTCAGCCGGACTATAAATACTCGCGTTCCTTCCACCCCAGGTAGTTCTGTTTGTGACTTGAAAAAGCCCACTGTGTGGGCGAAACGTAGTCAATAAAGGATCACATTATACTGCATTTGTGTTTATATTGCCATTGTGTCGGTATTTTATACCATTTATTTCCATCTGTTACTTATACTTCTTGAGATAAATCCAAGTAATCTGTTGGCCTTGTTGCGCACACTAAGGCACTGCTGTCTTGGCTTTAGATTTCTGCTTACCATGACTCCCAAGTCTTTTTCACATTCTGTATGATCAAGCTCTACTTCACCTAGATTATAGCTTCGAGAATTATTTTCATTACCAAGGGCAAGTACCTTACACTTATCCACATTGAACTTCATCTGCCATTTTTCAGACCAAGACATTAATTTGTCCAAATCGTCCTGGAGTTCATTGATATCCTCCTCAGAGTGAATTATACGGCCTATCTTTGTATCATCAGCAAATTTACTCATGTCACTCGTTATCCCTTCATCAAGGTCATTAATGTAAATTATGAACAAGAGAGGGCCTAAAACTGATCCTTGTGGAACGCCACTAGTGACTAATCCCCATTCAGATTTCACTCCATTAATGGTAACTCTCTGCTTTCTATTGGTTAGCCATGCCTCAATCCATGCTAGAACTTTACCTCCTATACCACGAGCTGCCACTTTTCTTAAGAGTCTCTTGTGAGGTACTCTATCGAAAGCTTTACTAAAATCCAATTAAACAATATCATATTCCATACCGCTGTCAACTGCCTCAAATGTTCTATTGAAGAACGTCAGTAAGTTTGTCAGGCAGGAACGACCTCTCGTGAATCCATGCTGAGATTCATTTATCAAGTTATGCTCTTCAAGGTGACTTCTGATAATGTCAGCTATAATTGATTCTAATAACTTGCCCACTATAGATGTCAGGCTTATTGGACGGTAATTTGAAGGAGTGGACTTATCCCCTGATTTGAATATAGGAACCACATTAGCCATCTTCCACATCTCTGGCACAACACTGGTAAGGATGGACGCAATGAATACACTCGTTAATGGCTGACTAAGCTCCATCTTGCATTCCTTAAGTACCCTTGAAAACAACTCATCGGGTCCCGGGGACTTATTTTGTTTCAGTTTGTCTATCTGTTTAATAACCATGTCCCTCGTGACAGTAATATTAGTTAACTTAAATTCATCAGGAACTAAATAATTAAAAGGACACAAGTGCAACTAATGTGACATTTATTGTGGCAACGTTTCGCTCTCCAGGAGCTTTATCAAGCCATTACAAACAATACATGGACACAGAGGGTATATAAAGGCTCAGAGTGAGGTGAATACTAGTGAGGTACCATTTCGATGTTCACTAGTGGTAGTAGTAGTAGTAGTAGTAGTAGTAGTGGTAGTGACAAAAGTAATACGATATGGTAGAGCAATTAATTCGTACATGAGTAAAAGGATATAAAAGCTATTACTTGGGTAACATAAAAATAGGTTGGACAAATATAAACTGGAATGAGGCAGGTTGTATCAGTGTTCACTCTCTGTGCTTTGTGTAGTATAACAGGAGAGACTATGTGATGGCAGGGTTTACTGTTTTCAGGAGGATTCTTGCTAAGACTTCGGAGATGGTGAAGCTGCCGTTGTTTTGTTTAATTGTATTCGAAACAGCGATCAGTGCTGATTCAAGGCACTTGCGTGTGCGGAAATTAGTTTCTTTTATCACTAATTGGGCGTCTCTGAATTTCATAAGATGATTGGTGGAATTTCGGTGTTGTACACAGGCGTTGTTTAAGTTGTCGTTCCTACATGCGTATATGTGTTCATTGAGGTTCTACGACGTAAAGTCAACCAGGACCTTAATCTTCCTTTACCTCCCGGAGATTTTGTTGACTTGATTGAACTCTGTGTTAACTTCAACTGTTTTTCCTTCAATAACAAGCTCTACAAACAAACCTACGGCATGGGAATGGGGTCCCCAATAAGTGCCGTCCTAGCCAACTTATACATGGAACACCTAGAGTCCGAACACTTCGCCAACATCATCCCTTCAAGCGTCACTTGGTTACGTTACGTGGACGATGTCCTCGTAATAACTCCAAAACGTTTTGATGTACGGGATCTTCAGGCAAGGCTCAACGCAGTTGAACCAGCGATTCAGTTTACACTAGAAGAAGAGTCCAATGACAAGCTACCTTTCCTCGACGTCCTCATTCACAAAGTAGACAACAACCTAAGATTTCAAGTTTATCGGAAACCCACCAATAAAAATGATCTCACACACTTCTATTCCAGTCAAGATACCAAGACCAAAAGAGGCATCATCATCGGGTTTTTCCTAAGAGCATACCGAATTTGTAGTCCTGAGTTTCTTGACGAGGAATGTACTTACATTCACCAAACATTCACTGAGTTACAATTTCCTTCTTTTTTCATCAAAGACTGCAAGAAAAGAGCTCTTCAGATCATCAATTCTCCACGCATCAACACCGCTCCCAACAAAGTCATAATTCTTCCCAACAGCCAGGTTGCACTAAACGTCTCAAAAGTACTTTCACAAGCTAACACCAGAGTCGCCATCGCTTCTACCACTTCAATAAAGGATCTAACCAGGACAAAACCCAAGCACCACGAACCAGTCAATGCAGGAGTTTACACTATACCCTGTGGAGGCTGTGACAAGATCTACGTAGGTGAAACAGCAAGAAACCTCGACACCCGCCTCAATGAACACATATACGCATGTAGGAACGACAACTTAAACAACGCCTGTGTACAACACCGAAATTCCACCAATCATCTTATGAAATTCAGAGACGCCCAATTAGTGATAAAAGAAACTAATTTCCGCACACGCAAGTGCCTTGAATCAGCACTGATCGCTGTTTCGAATACAATTAAACAAAACAACGGCAGCTTCACCATCTCCGAAGTCTTAGCAAGAATCCTCCTGAAAACAGTAAACCCTGCCATCACATAGTCTCTCCTGTTATACTACACATAGCACAGAGAGTGAACACTGATACAACCTGCCTCATTCCAGTTTATATTTGTCCAACCTATTTTTATGTTACCCAAGTAATAGCTTTTATATCCTTTTACTCATGTACGAATTAATTGCTCTACCATATCGTATTACTTTTGTCACTACCACTACTACTACTACTACTACTACTACTACCACTAGTGAACATCGAAATGGTACCTCACTAGTATTCACCTCACTCTGAGCCTTTATATACCCTCTGTGTCCATGTATTGTTTGTAATGGCTTGATAAAGCTCCTGGAGAGCGAAACGTTGCCACAATAAATGTCACATTAGTTGCACTTGTGTCCTTTTACTTTACATATTGTCGGTAATTCTACCAACTTTATTACAACTAAATAATTGTTAATTACTGGAATCTTATTTACATCTTCCTGTGTAAAAACTGACAAAAAATAGTCATTAAATAAGGAACACATTTCCAGTTCATTATCCGTCAGCTGTCCATTCCCAGATTTCAGAGGTCCTACTTTTTCCTTCACCTTCGTCCTATACACTTGAAAGAACCCCTTTGGATTAGTCTTTGATTCATTAGCGACTCTAATTTCATAGTCACGTTTCATAGTCACGTTTAGAAGCACATTAAGCTAAAACGAAATGTACAGTGAGATTTAAACGAGATTTTAAGAAAACTGTTAACAGAGTTTCCCCTTTCAGCAAACTTAAGCACTGGAAGAATGAAAGGAAAACTATTACAATGAATGAGGAATTTTCACGATACAGAGACAGAACAAATTCCTGTTGCGACAACGAGTCGCTCAATAACTTGATGTAGTTCTATGTAAAGCGAAATGTTGCCACAAGAGAAAGCTTGCTATGAACCTGTGTCTTATTATCGTTGAGAGATTTTCACTGATAAGTAAACGAGAACAGTGATAAGAGAAACAATGTCCTCGTAGGAAAATGTCAGCAGTTCGACCCGTTGATTTTAATTAATATAAACGACTTGCTGGAAGATATTTAAGAAAAATAAATATGAACATCAAAATGGTATACAATACCGACAAGTTGTTAGGTAAGACACATATGCAACAGTTAGACAACTTTATTCCGAAACGTTTCGCCTACACAGTAGGCTTCTTCAGTCGAATACAGAAAATAGGCAGGAACAGTAGAGATGTGAAGACGATGTAATCAGTCCATCACCCTTGTAGTCGTAGAATTTGAGGTTGTCAGTCCCTCGGCCTGGAGAAGTTCAGTTCCATAGTCAGGAACTATCTGCAGATAGTTCCTGACTATGGAACTGAACTTCTCCAGGCCGAGGGACTGACAACCTCAAATTCTACGACTACAAGGGTGATGGACTGATTACATCGTCTTCACATCTCTACTGTTCCTGCCTATTTTCTGTATTCGACTGAAGAAGCCTACTGTGTAGGCGAAACGTTTCGGAATAAAGTTGTCTAACTGTTGCATATGTGTCTTACCTAACAAAAATAAATATGTTTGAGAATCATGCAAAGAATTTATGCAAAAAAAAAACAATTTAGAAGACTTTTATTTCCTGCAGGATGACATTGATAAATTGAGAAAATGGTAAGATAGAAAGATGATGGATTTTAACGTGCACAAAAATCTCAAATGGAAATAACACGCGACATAAATAATGTAGATTGAGTAATAAAATTAACAAAAGTTTTAGACAAACAGAGACCATGAACCATTAATAAAGAGAGAGAGAGCCAGTGGAAAATTATTTTAATGATGTAGTGAAAAACTTGCATCTTACGCCAGACAACTTTGAAACTACCTACAGATGCACGGATACCAAAGGCCTATATTTAAAAAGTTTTTCATACCGAATCTTAGACAAAACTTACAATGTGCAGCAGTGATATTATGTCAGCATTTTAAAAAAAATCGACAAACTAGGTAAAGTATCAACAGAGCTGCAAATTGGCTCCAAAATGAAAATAAAAGATTTACGAAGAAAGGCTGAAAAGTATAGATCTTCTCTCATTATCTAACAGAAGTGAAAATGGCGACATAATAGTTATGAATAATACAAAACTATGCGAAATAGTAGATAGTGAAGATTTCTTCATAATATTAATAGTAAGAAAAATTAAGAGGCTACAATTGTAAACTGAGAAAGAATTAATGAATTGCTGTAAGATAGTTTTTTCCAGATTGGTAGACCAATTTAATAGGATTCTAAAAAAGTAATGTGTTACAGAGCCTGAAAACGCAAAGTAAAGCTCTATTTCTGTAGCAACAAATACATCAGCACAGTAGAAAATTGCGGTAAGCTCTGAACAAGTAACACATCTGGTCTAGTAAATCGATACTCGACTTCAACCCCGAAATATACGTGATAAAACTGAGAGATGGAGAGAGGAAGATTCAGGAGACAGCGTATCACCCAGGAAAGAAACAACTTCCAGTATCTTTCAAGGAAAATCTATCCTCCAGAGGCACATATAAATGGTAAAATAAAAGCAATATATGAATAGCTACCAAACTAACCTGTGAAAGTAACTGTTGAGGCTGTTGTACACAACATATCAGGGAGCAATCCATGAATATCTACCTGGAGTAGTCTACCTGGAAGGTGTTACGGGGGTCAACGCCCCCGCGGCTTTGTCCCTGACCAAACCTCAATATTCAGTCATCTGTGAGTCTGTGCTAAAGTAGCTTCAGTGATTTGCCACTAATCTGATTAAGGAACTTAATGGCATGAGTTACGAAGAAACGTTTTAAAAGCTAGACCACACGAGCAAGTACCTCGAACTACTCGGTAATAGAATTAGACTCTTATGCAACACTTGAGTATCTTTTACGTGGCAAGACAAATGTCTAATTCATCATCCTGTCGATTCTCTGAACCATTTATCCATATTCGGTACTAATCAATGGCTATCAACAGAGCGAGCAGGGACAGATTGTTTGATACGGCGAACCAGAAATAGGTGACAAATGATACCACATGCCCAAATGCGAAAAACACACATCACACAAAAATTCAATGTAAAGCAAAACTTCCTAGGAAAGTAAGTGGAAGTTGATCCATTGAGATTTGGTCTTCTATACCGAAAGAGCGACAGACCTACACAAACCTCGTGTCAAGATCGTGAACAAAACAATAACATTATTTTATGATCGAATGACAGAATAGGCATATATATTTATATATATATATATATATATATATATATATATATATATATATATATATATATATATATATATATATATATATATATATATATGCAAGGAATTCGCAAGAGCAGGTGAAATATACACAAACACTGATCTCTGGCCGAAGGAGACTCGAACCTACGAACCTTGGAACAAGGTACGCAGAGCTTTACCATCCTCACCACACTGGACCAATACCTTGGCGCCCAGCTCACGCTAGACGTTTAATCCAAGGCAGCCAGCTTCCAGGCGGGAGGCTTACAGCTTTTCACCCCATCCCCTGCATGCATCGACCAACTAGACGTCTAACTGTTATTGTACCATACATTGACATTTACACAAGATTACGTGATAACATAGATAGTGGGGTTAAAAGTTATTAGAAATAGAAATTTTGTTCATAGAAATGTTATCGGAATGGTATAGACGATTCCCAAGTAAGGCAAATTAATCGATAATGAGAAAAATGGTAGACAACAATATTTAAGAAAATATAAAGAGATACTTCTGAGTTCCCCTGGGAACATTCAAGTACCGCAGAACAGGACATTTAAACGGAAAAAGAACACATTAATTTCCTTCCTTTTATTAATTATAGAGATTACATAAAATAATAGCTATCCATATATATAGGATCTATTGAGAAACGTATTTTCTCAAGTCATATGACCAGCTTGGGGCTGGCTATTATATCTTCTTATTGCATAAGACTGATATTTCAAAACCCTCCTACCCCCATATGGGGGGAGGAGGATGGCGGTGGTGCAGGGCTGGCACCAACAGTTGGCCCACATTCTGAGAGAGACTGCGGAAGGTGACAGACCCACATTGAGTTACACTTAGAGAACTTCCCCTCACCTCTTCTGTTGCTGCCTTGCAATATTGCATAGCACCTGATGTCGCACTGAGAAGCGTGAAAGTACTTCAGGTAAAGATTTCCAACTCCCCATGGCTTGTCTTGCATTGTTAAGGTCGCCTGTCTGCGATTGTTTGCAATATATATATATATATATATATATATATATATATATATATATATATATATATATATATATATATATATATATATATGTGTGTGTGTGTGTGTGTGTGTGTGTGTGTGTGTGTGTGTGTGTGTGTGTGTGTGTGTGTGTGTGTGTGTGTGTGTGTGTGTGTGTGTGTGTGTGTGTATGTGTGTGTGTGTGTGTGTGTGTGTGTGTGTGTGTGTGTGTGTACTCACCTAGTTACCTAGTTGTACTCACCTATTTGAGGTTGCAGGGGTCGATTCCAAGCTCCTGGCCCCGCCTCTTCACTGGTCGCCATTAGGTCACTCTCCCTGAACCATGAGCTTTATCGTACCTCTGCTTAAAGCTATGTATGGATCCTGCCTCCACTACATCTCTTCCCAAACTATTCCACTTCCTGAGTACTCTGTGGCTGAAGAAATACTGTGTGTGTGTGTGTGTGTGTGTGTGTGCAATAAAATAACAGTAAACCAGTGATATCACAATATGTAGAACAACCATTGTGAAAAAATCGTGAAATTTAAAGCGCTTTCGTGGCTTCTCACATTATCAAGGAACTACAAAAAAAAACATCAACAGGAAGCCATATAAGGGCAAAACTACACCTCACAGTCACGTCACAACAAACAAAAAAACAAGACTGCACCTCACAGTCGTGCGACAACACCCGACTCTGTGACACACAACTGATATTCTACCCAAGCATTAAGATATTTTACTTGTCTAATGTACCATTAAATTCTTCCCAAATTTTATTAATTATAAATGAATCCAAATTATATAAACCAAAAGAAATATTCATATTATTTTCAAAACTGCTTTTTATGAAACATGATTCTATTATATTCCTGTCGACCATGGACTTGCTTGATACAACTTTCTCAACTTTTTGAAAATCAATTGGATGGTTAAAATGTCTCACATGAACAAATGGAGCATTAGAATCTTGTCCAGTCTAATGTTATATTTATGTTGCTTTAGCCTAAGTTCGAGACATATACCCGTTTGACCGTAAAAAAAAATAAGAGAAGGCATGTCTACCATGAAAACTTGGTTGATATGCCTTCTCTTCTTAAGACTTTTTATATCAAAGTTGTATTTAAAAATCTTAATACTGTATAAAAACTTTTGATAAAAATTCCCACCAAAATGCTGACGGATGTGTCCATTAGATTCCTTGTAAAATACGCGACAAAATTATAAAATTAATTACGGTCAAACTGTTAAAAGTCTCGAACTAAGATTAAAACAATATAAATATAGCATTAGAACTGGACAAGATTCTAATGCTGTATTTATTCACGCGAGAGATTCTAACCATCAAGCAAGTCCATGGCAAGTTGTTGGCTCATCGGAAGACAAACACACACACGAGGACAGCAAGCTAGACGGATCGGAACACGAGGACAGCAAGCTAGAGAGATCGGAGCACGAGGACAGCAAGCTTGACAGATCAAAACACTAGAACAAAAGATAGATCAGAACACGGTGATCGCAAGTGAGACAGACCAACGCACGATGACTGCAGCTAAACAGACCAACGCACGATGACTGCAGCTAAACAGACCAACGCACGATGACTGCAGCTAAACAGACCAACGCACGATGACTGCAGCTAAACAGACCAACGCACGATGACTGCAGCTAAACAGACCAACGCACGATGACTGCAGCTAAACAGACCAACGCACGATGACTGCAGCTAAACAGACCAACAGGAGTGTTCAGCAGCTAAACAGACCAAAAGGAGTGTTCAGCAGCTAAACAGACCAACAGAAGTGGTCAACAGCCTAACACACCACCACTAAGACCGTCCCCCACACAACGAACCCAGCAACGACCCGTCACCGGCAGTCATTATGCAGGTGCTGTGGTGAAGTCGGTGGTCATCTGTGTACAGATCCACTGAGATAACCCCGTGACTCCCAGCAGAGAAGATGAAGGGTCAGTCCACACAGATCGTGAGGTCTTACTTCCCTTTGTGGGTGGGTCAGGACAGGAGAGGATTACTGTGGGAACTGGTGGTAGGTGTGAGAAATGAGTAGAGAAGCGTGTTGGGAAGGGTGTTATTGGTGTTTGGGATACTGAGGTAAATTCTTGGGTAGTATTGGGTAAAGGTTGGACAGATATATATATTGGTGGTTTTGATAAGAGCCTGCCTTGTATGGGCCAGTAGGCCTGCTGCAGTGTTCCTCCATTCTTACGGTATGTGCGGGAAGAGTGCTAGATGTGGTGACCTGTTTAAAGGCGAGAACATATCTCAATTAAAGTGTCTTCGAAACATTGAGATAATAGCTAAAACCTAATTCATTATTTCCTGTGGAGTAATTTAGAGCCGAGCAAAACATTTCCTGTGGAAAAAAGACACTTATGTACAGTTCAGGACATTTATTAAAGGAAACGTTTCGCCACGAGTGGCTTCTTTAGTCCTAATACAGAGAAAACTAAGAAAACATTTATATATATAGTGGCAGGAGTCGGTATCACCATACCATTTCCTCAAAACATTTCCTATTCCTATATATCCCGTGTAAATACTCCCTTGATCTCTACGACGGAATGTATTCCATTCAGTTATAAACATTGAATAGCAAAACTACTTTCAATGTAGGATACAGCTTAAAAAAAAATTCCATCTCGCTGGGGATTCCAGACAAAAAATTATACTTCGACATCATCATTATTATTATTATTATTATTATTATTATTATTATTATTATTACATTCATGGGAGGCGAAAGCTAAACCAGTAGGGGTCATATAGGTACTGGTTGAATGAGTCGTTCAGGATACATCTACTGCAAGTCATTAGTCCGAATGTAAACACCACGTGATCACTGACAAAAAAACATTAATTGTGTAAAATTGTATTTTTAGAGGTAATAAACCCTTGTGAGTCTTTCAGCGCTAGTAGAGGTCAAGATTCGATCCTAGGTGTGTTAATCACAGCCTGATCTCTATCGGATCAGTAATCGCACTGACTTTGTCTATCGGAAGAGCGTAGATAATAACAAAACATAAGAGCCAAAGAGCGCCTATTGTTTCTGAATAATCTATCGGTCACAAGAGCCAGATACTGGAGTACTGGGAGAGAATGAATATCAATGAATTAGACTTCTGGGTGTCCTTCTTCTGAAGGCGTTTCGCTAACCATTGCATTTAGCAATACAGTGCAGAAGACCGAAGAGATAGAAGATAAGGAAATCAGTCCCTCAGCCTAGGAGCAGGTTGCTCAGCACTGTAGTCTAGCAGCTGTCGTCAGAGTTCGTCACGGCCACGCTAGCTGGAGATTCGTCTGTAAAAAACTTTCATTTGTGGTCACAGTGGTGCCTATGGTAACCTTCCTATGGTGTAGAAATATACCTAGTTGGACGAATCTTATTGTGGCTAGCTGGTCCAGTGGCTAACGCGACGGTATGGAGTTTTGAGGCTCTCTGATCGCGGGTTCTATCCCCGCCCGTGGTATGGTTTGTCGTCAGTGTTGTGAGCACCATCATGGGACTCCGCGATACGACCACCTTACTCACGACACAGCCTTCCTAACCTCCTCTCAGGTATTCACGTACGCTACTCTGATCGTAGTGAAGTTTTCATGGCCACTATTTTTCTCACGGACGCACCATTTATATTCAGTTTATTGTGCATGGGTGTGTAGATATCTACGCAGATTGTCGTGACTTATTTTTCAAATTAAGTGATTTTGCATGGGCGTGAGACGCAACGAGCACTTCGTGGGGAAGTTGTGGAGTTGTTCCCACCACGTTTAAGGAACAACTTGACCCCAAACCCTCATATGCATGACGATTATTTATCCTAATAGTAAAGAAAGATATCAAATAATTATATATATATATATATATATATATATATATATATATATATATATATATATATATATATATATATATATATATATATATATATATATATATATATGTCGTGCCGAATATGTAAAACTGGTCAATTAGCAAGAACTCATTTAAAATTAAGTCCTTTCTAAAATTTCTCTTTTACGTTTAGAGATATATTTTTTTCATTGATGTTAATATAAAAAATTTTAATTTTGCTCCAAAAGAATCTTGGAAAACTTACCTAACCTTATTATAACAAAAACAATTTATTTTAGCCTAACCCAACTAGATATATTTTAGATTTGTTTAAAATAATTAAATACTAAACAAACGCAGTGAAATATATTTTTTTTTGTTAGGTTCAGAATGATTTTGACGAAATTATTGCATACACAAATTTTCGCTTGTCCTATATGGCAAGATGAGCGTTGCTATTTAAGCCAAGATAGCAAGTTCTGCCTATTCGGCACGACATATATATATATATATATATATATATATATATATATATATATATATATATATATATATGTATGTATTCACAAATAATAAGGACCTGGTAAGAAACATAACAACATAAAAAACAACTAATTCCTATCACAATATAATCAAAGTTCGGACTTACATAGACAGGGATCCTTATCAGCAAAATGCACGTAGCTGTAAAGGTGTCTTCACCAAACAACTTCAACAACAAGAACATCAACTGGGATCAGGTGAACCATGTCTTAAATGAAACATGTTGGGAAGATAGCTTAAATAACATGGATCCAAACCAGTGCCTTGAAAGCATTAATTTCCTAGTAGCTGAAGTATGTTCAAAGCATATTCCCCCAAGAAGAAGAGAAGAAGTAAGCTAGAGAGAGAAAGATGCTCCCTCTACAGAGGACGACGAAGAATTACTGAGCTCCTCAAGAACGCTAGATTATCTGATACACGGAAGGAAGCACTGACCACGGAAGCGGAAAGTAGTGAACTTAAGTTAAAGGATTCATACAGAATCCAGGAGAGACAGGAGGAGCTAAAAGCAATTAGTGAAATTGAGTGAAATTCGAAATATTTCTTTTCATATGCAAAACAACAAGGAAAATACTACATCTAGTATCGCGCCCTTGCTCAGACAAGATGGGACTTACAGACATGACTACCAAGAATTGAGTGAAATGCTGAAATCCCAATACGACTCTGTTTAGCGAGCCACTAATCAGTCAAAAGATCGAGAGACCACATGATTTTCTCATGAATGAGCCTCAAAACTACATCAATGTGTGCCAAATTTCTGACATTACCCTAGCTCCAATAGACTGAGAATGCCATTGACAACATGCCCATGTACTTAGCCCCAGGCCCAGACTTGTGGAACTCTGTGTTCATTAAGAACTGCAAGAAACCCCTTTCTCGTGCCCTAAGAAGGAGAAGGAGTTTAGACATGGGTGAAATTCCAGTCACTAAAAACAACGGATATAACCCCACTCCACAAAGGCGGCAGCAAAGCATTAGCTAAGAACTATAGATCAACAGCTCTAACGTCCCACATCATAAAAATCTTTGAAAAAGTACTAAGAAACATGATTTCAAACCACTTGGATTCCCCAAAACTGCACAATCCAGTGCAACATGTATTCAGAGCAGGTCGCTCCTGCCTCTCGCAACTTGGATGCGCTGGAAGAAGAGAATACAGATGTAATATACACAGACTTCGCAAAAGCCTTTGGCAAGTGCGATCATGATGTAACAGCGCACAAAATGTGTGCTAAAGGGATAACTGGCAGAGTGGTGAGATGGATCTTCAACTTTCTAATCAATCGAACACAAAGAGTAATGGTAAACAGAGTTAAATCGGAAGCTGCCATAGTGAAAAGCTCTGCTCCACAAGGCACATTACTCACCCCAATCCTGTTTCTCATCTTCATATCAGATATAGACAGAGATGTAATCCACAGTACCGTGTCATCCTTTCCAGAGGATACTAGGATCTGCATGAGACTGCCTTCTATTGAGGACACGGTTAACTTCCAAGACGATATAAACCAAGTTTTCCAATTGGCAAAGAAGACAAATTCCAACTACTCCTTTATGGAAAACTGGAGGAGATAATAATTTGAACTGAGAATACTACAAACTCTAATCATGCAACAGAATGGAAAAATAATGTGAGGGACCTGGGAGTGGTAATGTCTGAGAATCTCACTTTCAAGGATCACAACAGTGCCACTATCACAACTGCAAAGAAAATGATAGGATGGATAATGAAAACGTTCAAAACAAGAGATGCCAGCCAATGATGATCCTTTTTAAATCACTTGTTCTCTCTAGGCTGGAATACTGCTGTATATTAACGTCTCAAAGCTGTATATTAACGTTCAAAGCAGGTGAAATTGGAGATCTAGAGAATGTACACATAACCTTTACTGCACATATAAGTTTCCTCAAACACTTCAATTACTGGGAACGCTTGGAAGCACTTGACCTGTACTCGCTGGAACGCAAATGAGAGAGATATATCATGATCTACACTTGGAAAATCCTAGAAGGAATGGTCCTGAATTGGCACACAGAAATTACTCCCTACGAAAGTAAAAGACTGGGCAGGCGGTGCAAAATACCCCCAATGAAAGGTACGGGCGTCATT
Source organism: Cherax quadricarinatus (assembly GCF_038502225.1). Classification (NCBI taxonomy): domain Eukaryota; kingdom Metazoa; phylum Arthropoda; class Malacostraca; order Decapoda; family Parastacidae; genus Cherax; species Cherax quadricarinatus. Next base: position 45,806,146 of record NC_091304.1, read on the forward strand.
GGTACACTAAGAGAAAACACAATAAGTGTCCGGGACCCAGATTGTTCAACAGCCTCCCACCATGCATAAGAAGAATTACCAATAGGCCCATGGCTGCCATAAAGAGAGAACTGGACAGATTTTTAAAGTCGGTGCGTGCCAGATCAGCCGGGCTATGGTTCGTACGTTGGACTACGTGCGGTGTGTACTCACCTGTTTGTACTCACCTATTTGTGGTTGCAGGGGTCGAGTCATAGCTCCTGGCCCCGCCTCTTCACTGATTGCTACTAGGTCCTCTCTCTCCCTGCTCCATGAGCTTTATCATACCTCGCCTTAAAACTATGTATGGTTCCCGCCTCCACTACTTCACTTTCTAGGCTATTCCACGGCCTGACTACTCTATGACTGAAGAAATACTTCCTAACATCCCTTTGATTCATCTGAGTCTTCAACTTCCAATTGTGACCTCTCGTGTCTGTGTCCCATCTCTGGAACATCCCGTCTTTGGCCACCTCGTCTATTCCGCGCAGTATTTTATATGTCGTTATCATGTCTCCCCTGACCCTCCTGGCCTCCAGTGTCGTCAGGCCGATTTCCCTCAACCTTTCTTCGTAGGACAATCCCCGTAGCTCTGGGACTAGTCTTGTTGCAAACCTTTGCACTTTCTCTAATTTCTTGACGTGCTTGACTAGGTGTGGATTCCAAACTGGTGCTGCATACTCCAGTATGGGCCTGACGTAAATGGTATACAGAGTCTTGAACGATTCCTTACTGAGGTATCGGAACGCTATCCGTAGGTTTGCCAGGCGCCCGTATGGTGCAGCAGTTATCTGATTGATGTGCGCCTCAGGAGATATGCTCGGTGTTATACTCACCCCCAGATCTTTTTCCTTGAGTGAGGTTTGCAGACTTTGGCCATCTAAACTATATTGTGTCTGCGGTCTTCTTTGCCCTTCCCCAATCTTCATGACTTTGCATTTGGCGGGGTTAAACTCAAGGAGCCAGTTGCTGGACCAGGCTTGTAGCCTGTCCAGGTCTCTTTGTAGTCCTGCCTGATCCTCATCCGATTTGATTCTTCTCATTAACTTCACATCGTCCGCAAACAAGGACACTTCTGAGTCTATCCCTTCCGTTATGTCATTCACATATACCAAGAACAGCACAGGTCCTAGGACTGACCCCTGTGGAACCCCGCTTGTCACAGGCGCCCACTTTGACACCTCGTCACGTACCATGACTCGTTGTTGCCTCCCTGTAAGGTATTCTCTTATCCATTGCAGTGCCTTTCCTGTTATGTGTGCCTGATCCTCTAGCTTTTGCAGTAACCTCTTGTGAGGAACTGTGTCGAAGGCCTTCTTGCAGTCCAAAAAAATGCAGTCGATCCACCCCTCTCTCTCTTGTCTTACTTCTGTCACCTTGTCATAAAACTCTAATAGGTTTGTGACACAGGATTTTCCCTCCCTGAAACCATGCTGGTTGTCAATTATACACTTGTTTCTTTCCAGGTGCTCCACCACTCTCCTCCTGATGATCTTCTCCATGACCTTGCATACTATACACGTTAGTGATACAGGTCTGTAGTTTAGTGCCTCATGTCTGTCTCCCTTTTTAAAAATTGGGACTACATTTGCCATCTTCCATACCTCGGGGAGTTGCCCAGTTTCAAATGATGTTTTGAAGATCTTTGTTAATGGTACACACAATGTCTCTGCTCCCTCTTTAAGGACCCACGGAGAGATGTTGCCATAGTCAGGAACTATCTTCAGATAGTTCCTGACTATGGAACTGAACTTCTCCAGGCTGAGGGACTGACAACCTCAAATTCTACGACTTTAAGGGTGATGGACTGATTACATCGTCTTCACATCTCTACTGTTCCTGCCTACTTTCTGTATTCGACTGAAGAAGCCTACTGTGTACGCAAAACGTTTCGGAATAAATTTGCCTAACTGTTGCATATGTGTCTTACCTAATAACCTGTCGGTATTGTATACCATTTTGATGTTCAGGTTGTGCGTGTGGACTCCTCACCTCGTTCTGTTGGGATCTTAAGTGTCGCAAAAATAGCCTTGTGGTCAGATGATCCAACGTAGCCGAGGGGTTGACAAGTGACTATGTGAATAAATGGGGAGAAATCAGAATGGGGGCACGTCACAAGCGGTGTTCCTCAGGGGTTGTGGAGAAATTTTCTCCAGGAGGGGGGTATCAGCCCCCTTCAGCCCCTTTCAGCCCTGAGGGGCCCAGCCCACTCAGAATGGGCAAATATCTTGTTTACTGCTACAGCGAGTAATTGATCCCAGATGCAGTACCAGTATACGACCTGTGGTCAAGCGACTGCCGCTCCTTGCAGTCCAGTGTTGCAGAGTGTATTTTAATAAGAGACAGTACATCTCTTACCTTAGCAGGACAATTAAGGAAAATCCTGCTCCCACTTTATTACCATAGTAAAGATAGTGGACATTGTTGTCTATGCTTAAGACAGCAAGATTTAAACATTCTGCTTTGCCTCATGGAGGAAGTGGCAAGGAAGCAAAGGTACTATGTCAGCTTTTCCTTTGTACTGGGGGCAGTAACGGCGTGGGGCGCTGTGGCGTCTTCAGATTACTTTTGACTCTACTGAGAGTGACACTGACGCCAGGATAACCAACAAAGAACGATCTGTGCGTTATTGTGAACAAAGTGTCTCACAAAACACGATAAACACTTACAGAGAAGTGTGATCAACTTTTTAGTGATATTGTGTGAACAATTATTGATGAACAGTGTAACAACAAGTGTTGCAATCCAACAGAGTGTAGTGCAACATTCTTCAAAGAACACTATTCTTCAATCAACTCAACGGATATCCGGGCATAATTACGGGTCAGATACATATACCCAGGTAAGTGTTCTAACTCGTGATGTGCTACTATTGACTGCGCAGTTGAGTATAAAATCGTGAGTTAGTCACTTATCATAAACCCCGGTGATATGCGAACCATTGAGTCCACACAAGTAAGTTTGTCAGCCATCAGTGAATGAAATATGCTGACATAACACCCCCTAGGGGTAATTTATAATCTTACAAATTATAACTCATTTAAAGCCCGTTGAGAGATGACTTCGACAGCTTCTCAAGACCTCGTCTGCAGGGGCGGCTGTGCAGGCGATGAGCTGTCTTTCTAAGTTAAGTTTCCCTATATTTAAACTTAGCTGGTAATGCAATTTCTCAACATTTTGGTCGTGCTCGAACCAGATAAAGGCCACGCTGTGGTCCAAATATGTTGTACTACAGTGTACAAATAACCTACGAGACAAGGTCCTTCGAAAAAAGCTGTAAAACTAGTGTTTTACAATTTAAATCAGTATAAATGAGTCCCTCCAAACTCAATCACAGAGAATGGGCAGCCAAAAGAAAACGGGCGCTCACCCAGCGTTCACCCAAAGAAAACGGGAGCTGGTGACTCACCCAACAAGAAAACGGGGGATGGCACCCTGCATCCACTGCTCCAATCTCGAAAATCGCTGACTAAAACAACAACAACCCAACTGATGTTCGGTTTGTCTGTGTGTATAGTGTTTATAATGTTTATAGACAGAAATTAAGAGACAAGATTGTGTTAAAGTTTGTTTCTTATAGATAAACCTGTTATATTAAAGGAACTTATATATAAAGTGTAAGCTTTCAAGTACATATTAACAGTGACATTTATATATGTGTAAGTAATATTCACGTGTGATTTACAGTTATACAGTGACATATATATTGTGTATAGTGAATGAAGTGTATAACATAGTTATTTACGATTAATCATCGTGGTCAGGCTGACACAGCAAACTCAAGCCATAAACACCAGCCATATGTACTCTATACCCTTCATGGTCATTGACCCTGAGGTTAAGCTTAGTAGGTCAGTAGTGTCTGACTGATTATTGCTGACTTAAGCATAACAAAACTCAGCTGTTTATAGCAGTACAGTGTTTTTTAAACACTCTAAGTGTGGTGCTAGAATTTTCAGTATACCATTAAAATGGCTTGTTTGAAAACTCAGTTTCAGTCTTTACAGACTAAGATTACACAATTAGAAAATCTAATTTCAGTCTGTATAGGATTAACTCAAGATACAAACATAGATTTTGATGATCTTGAGGTCAAATTTGAATTACTTACACAACGTCTGGAAATAATTAATTCAGACTATACACATTATGAAAATAAATTTCTTGAATCAGACCCATCTGAGGATGAAATTAAAAATGTTTTGGATACATTTAGTAATCAACAATTAAGGTGGACAGGAGTACAGGCTATCTGCCGCAAAACTCTGTCACAGAGACCTACTGTAACTAGTGGTCAAACACCTGTTACATCTGTAACAACAACAAGTGTCCCATTACCAAGCTTACCTACATTGTCATTACCTATTTTCCAAGGTCATAATTATGAAGAATTCATTAGTGGTTTTCAATCCATAGTAAATTCACGAACTGACATAGATGAGATTGCTAAGTTCAATTATTTTAAATGTCTTGTGAAGGGAGGACCCTGTGAACTGATTAAGCCATTTCCGGTGGTTAAAGGCAATTATCAGATAGCCTTACGTGTCTTAGCAGACAATTACTTTGATGCTGACAAGGCTAGAGTTAGACATGCAGTCTTAATATCAAGCTTGAAGCCTCCCAAACATTGTTTTTCAGACTTACAGGCATTTAGAATCACATTAGACAATAGTCTCAGATCTCTAGGTGCTAAATATGACCTAAGACAATGTGATTGGTTTATCAGTGGTATTGTACAGGATAAGCTGTCACCACAAACTATTGAACGATTAAATATTATGTTCAATAAACGCTATTTCACTTGTGAAGAAATTAGCAATGGTTTACAAACAATAGTTTCATGCATGCAAGCAACGAGACAAGATGAAAAATCCACAAATCCCGTGGATAATAAACCTTCAACTCAGTATAAAAAGAGTATACCTACTCCCACTAAAACACAGAATGGGAAATTCCATATAGGCATTTATCAAGCTGTGAATACAACAGACAGTAAACAGACTGTCATACATAAACGTACTCCAAAATGTGTACTTTGTGATGGAACACATTGGGCACAGTATTGTAGTCAATACACATCAATGGAGGCACGTAAACAACGTGTTCATCAGCTGAAAAGGTGCATCAAGTGTTTAGGTGAACACAAGGGAGGAAAATGCTCACTGAAGAAGTGTTTTAAATGCAAGGGTATGCATCATACAGCATTATGCCCAAATACTTTTGCTGAACAAAAGAAGACTTCCACAGAATCAGGAAGTCAGTAAGCAACAGCATCAAATGTGAGAGATAAGTTTAAAGCAACTGCTCTCCCGATAGCTCGAGTTGAGTTATCTAATAAATTACACAAAACCAATGTGCTAACACTATTTGATCAAGGCTCACAAAGGTCCTTCATAAGAAGAACAGTGTTGCAGAAACTGAATAAACAACCCTATGCCAAAATACAGTTAGATATAGCTGGTTTTTTCCACAATTCTGGTAAACAGACATATGACCTAGCCAGAATCACTGTTGGTCTAGGAAACAGGAAAAAGACAGTAGAAACTGTGGTAGAAGATGACTGGCCTAAGTCTGTGCAGATCCAGGGATTAAAAGAAACAGTTGCAGCACTGAAAGCAGCTAAGGTCAAGTTAGCCTGTCCTGACATACAGACGGACACAATTAGTCCAGTTAATTTAATCATTGGAAGTGATTATTATCACTGTTGATGGGAACTTTGTCAACTGTTTTGGTTAAAATTATTGGTCCAGTGTAATCTACACCTGTCACCTCAAATGGAGTGACATGACAAACTCTTTCATAGGGATATGGAGGTGGACCTGGATACTGACATACTCGCATATCGTAGTGACGACAAGTAATACAGTCCCTTATTTGTTTTTTCACACTTTGTCGACCTTGAGGTATCCAGGAGGATTGTCGTATATGACAAAGCGTGTCAGCTACTCCACCATGTAACACGCTACTGTGGGCGTTTTGCACAATCAGTTTTGTTAGCCAATGATTCTTGGGGATCAATATTGGATGTATGGCTTCTTTAGGTAGTGAAGAATTATGAATTCTTCCTCGACATCTTATAATCTTTTCTGAGTCGAGATAAAGTCCAAAAGAATTAATCATGACAGGTTTCTTTGGGGATTTATCTTGTGTTTCTTGAAATTTATATTCTGTAGAGAAAACATCTTTCTGTATTAGTTTCACCCAGTATTTAATGGCTTCAAGACATTCATAATCAGGTTTCATTCCTTTAATGAATTTAAAGACAAAGAGCTGTAACTCTTAAGAGTTTACCCAAAGATGAGTATTTAGATCCATCAATGATTATTTCTGTTGTGTCTGCAGTATTTACACAACCTATTTCTGCTGTGTTCAAGCAGACTGTTTCTTCTGGCATAATGTGAGCTTTTTACTGAGGCCAGTTATTTTCATTAGAGAGCCAGTTCGGTCCGTGGAGCCATAATTTATTATCCACAAATTTCTTGAGTGGGACACCACGTGACAACATGTCAGCTGGATTCTCTTGGGTAGAGACGTGGACAAAGAGATAATCTCTCTGCATCTCTATTATTTCTGCTACTCTGTTCTGTACATAGACCAGCTTACGCTTATTATTTCTTAACCACTGGAGAACTGCTTCATTATCACTCCAGATCACGGTTTTTTCAATAGTGAGATGATCAAGTACTTTGTTGAGATAGACAGCTAATTTTGTACCTACATAGAGTGCTGTCAGTTCCAATTGTGGTACTGTTCTGACCTTCAAGGGTGCTACCCTGGCCTTTGAAGTAATTAGTGTACTTCCTTCAGCATTACTCATGTAAGCTACAGCGCCATAACCTCTGGTTGAGGCATCACAGAACACATGTAATGTGTAATTGTTTCCCTCTTGACCTATTTGTCTGGGAAATTTAATTTGATGAAGTTGTTTAAACTCCTTGGATATTTCATCCCATACTTGACTCATTTCTAGAGGCAAGTTCTCATCCCATCCAATTTTGAGCTTCCATGCATCTTGCATAAGGATTTTACTCTTTATGGTAATTGGTGAGACTAGTCCTAGAGGATCAAAACATTGTGATACCTCTGACAGTAAACTACGTTTAGTGAGTGTACTGCATGATTTATTATTTATCCTTTTGAGACTCAAAGTATCTTCCTGTGTGTTCCAATTAAGTGCCAGCATATTGTTGCAATCAGGAATTTCAGCTTCAGGGAAATCTTCTTTGATAAGTTCCCTTAATTGCTTTGAATTTGTATTCCACATCCTTAGAGTCATATTTGCTTCTTTTATCTCCTTGTTAGCTTCTCTGTATAAGGATTTCAAATCCTCCTCTTTATTCACAGTACCTTGAAGATTGTCCACATAGAAACTTTCTTTAAGATTTCTTTGAAGGGACTTTCAGATTTCTTCAAATGTGTATTTAGAGTAGCTTCTAGTAAGAATGGAGAGGATGTTGCACCAAATAATACTGATTTGAAACTGTAAGTTTTCACAGGACTTTGAGGATCATGTGGATTTTCAGGCCACAAGAATCGAGTATAATCTCTATCTATTTCTTGTAGTCCTACTCTTAAGAAAGCTTTGGAAATATCAGCCGTGTAGGCATATGGGTTTGTGCAAAATTTCATAAGCACGTCTCCAAGCTTCTCAGTTAGTGAGGGTCTGGTCATCAGACAGTCATTAAGACTTGCTACATCTTTATTTGCACGTGCGCTGCAATTATATACAACACGTAGTGGAGTGGTTTCAGAATCTTTTCTGACTCCATGGTGCGGGAGATAATGAGCGTTTGTCTTCAACTTGTCTTCGACTATTTCCTCAATGAATTTATTGTCCAACTGTTCTTGTATGATATTATCATAGACAGTCAGTAGCTCTGGATTCTTCCTGAGCTCATGTATTTATGCTTTCATCTGTCCGAAAACCATGCGATAATTGCTAGGCAGATGTGGTGGATTTAATTTCCATGGTAACCTAACCCAATACTGTCCATCTTTATATTTGACAGTATCCAAATATTGGTTATAAGTCCGAGACTCTTGTGGGCTTGGTTTATTTACATCAATACCTATCGCATCTAAATCCCACAACTTATCAACTGGTTCATTCATTTCTTCCAGTAATGATAATTTTTGCTGTGGTACATGATCAGCGGTTATTCTCGTAACTAGTACATTTTCCACTGAATCAATATCAGCTTCTTTCCCACTTTGAGAGGGAATGGGACCACATATCATGTGGCCTCCTGCTGTTTTCAGCAAGTGAAGATCATGTTTACTTACTATATTTTGCACAAAACAGTTGTGGAGAAATTTTCTCCAGGAGGGGGTATCAGCCCCCTTCAGCCCCCTTCAGCCCCTTTCAGCCCTGAGCGGCCCAGCCCTCTCAGAAGGGGCAAATATCTTGTTTACTGCTACAGCGAGTAATTGATCCCAGATGCAGTACCAGTATACGACCTGTGGTAAAGCGACCGCCGCTCCTTGCAGTCCAGTGTTGCAGAGTGTATTTTAATAAGAGACAGTACATCTCTTACCTTAGCAGGACAATTAAGGAAAATCCTGCTCCCACTTTATTACCATAGTAAAGATAGTGGACATTGTTGTCTATGCTTAAGACAGCAAGATTTAAACATTCTGCTTTGCCTCATGGAGGAAGTGGCAAGGAAGCAAAGGTACTATGTCAGCTTTTCCTTTGTACTGGGGGCAGTAACAGCGTGGGGCGCTGTGGCGTCTTCAGATTACTTTTGACTCTACTGAGAGTGACACTTATGCCAGGATAACCAACAAAGAACGATCTGTGCGTTAGTGTGAACAAAGTGTCTCACAAAACACGATAAACACTTACAGAGAAGTGCGATCAACTTTTTAGTGATATTGTGTGAACAATTATTGATGAACAGTGTAACAACGAGTGTTGCGATCCAACAGAGTGTAGTGCGACATTCTTCAAAGAACACTATTCTTCAGTCAACTCAACGGATATCCGGGCGTAATTACGGGTCAGATACATATACCCATGTAATTGTTCTAACTCGTGATGTGCTACTATTGACTGCGCAGTTGAGTATAAAATCGTGAGTTAGTCACTTATCATAAACCCCGGTGATATGCGAACCATTGAGTCCACACAAGTAAGTTTGTCAGCCATCAGTGAATGAAATATGCTGACATAACACCCCCTAGGGGTAATTTATAATCTTACAAATTATAACTCATTTACAGCCCGTTGAGAGATGACTTCGACAGCTTCTCAAGACCTCATCTGCAGGGGCGGCTGTGCAGGCGATGAGCTGTCTTTCTAAGTTAAGTTTCCCTATATTTAAACTTAGCTGGTAATGCCATTTCTCAACAGGGGTCAGTGTTGGGCCCGTTGTTGTTCACAATTTACATAAACGACATAGATGAGGGAATAAATAGCGACATAAGCAAATTTGCTGATGACACCAAAATAGGCCGTCCAGTTCATTCGAATGAAGACACTAGAGCACTCCAGGATGATTTGAATAGACTGATGCAATGGTCGGAGAAGTGGCAGATGCAGTTTAATATTGACAAATGCAAAGTTCTAAATGTTGGACAGGTAAATAACCATGCCACATATAAACTAAATAATGTAGATCTTAATACTACTGATTGCGAAAAGGATTTAGGAGTTCTGGTTAGCAGTAATTTAAAACCAAGACAACAGTGCATTAATGTTCGCAATAAAGCTAACAGAATTCTTGGCTTCATATCTAGAAGTATAAATAATAGAAGTCCTCAGGTTGTTCTTCAACTCTATATATTCTTGGTTAGGCCTCATTTAGACTATGCTGCTCAGTTCTGGTCACCGTATTACAGAATGGATATAAATGCTCTGGAAAACGTACAGAGGAGGATGACAAAGATGATCCCATGTATCAGAAATTTTCCATATGAGGATAGACTGAGGGCCCTGAATCTGCACTCTCTCGAAAGGCGTAGGATTAGGGGGGATATGATCGAGGTGTATAAATGGAAAACAGGAATAAATAAAGGGGATGTAAATAGCGTTCTGAAAATTTCCAGCCAAGACAGGACTCGCAGCAATGGTTTCAAGTTGGATAAATTCAGATTCAGGAAGGATATAGGAAAGCACTGGTTTGGTAATAGGGTTGTGGATGAGTGGAACAAACTCCCGAGTACAGTTATTCAGGCTAAAACGTTGTGTAGTTTTAAAAATAGGTTAGATAAATACATGAGTGGGTGTGGGTGGGTGTGAGTTGGACCTAACTAGCTTGTGCTGCTGGGTCTGATGCCGTGCTCCTTCCTTGAGTGGAGGTGGCCAGACTGGTTGGGTCATTGGGCTAATCCGGGGGGGGGACACATGGACCTGCTCCGCATGGGTCAGTAGACCTATTGCAGTGTTCCTTCTTTCTTATGTTGTTTGGATTTGTAGTCTGTCCAACGAGGAAGAGCAGAGGAGGAACAAGATCAGGAGCAGCAGCAGCAGGAACAACAGCAACAAGAGTGGAACCAGAAGCAGGAGCAAGACCAATTGGCACTAGCAGGAGCAGCAGGAGCAGCAGGAGCTGCAGGAGCAGCAGGATTAGCAGGAGCAGTAGGAGCAAGACCAACAGCAGGAGCAGGAAGCCTTGTTAGTTTCGTCAAAAGACCTCCACATGACCTCACACGACACTCCGCACTCCAGTATTCACTCCCTGACACCTTTACTGCTCATAAAACACCACAATAAAGTAACAAAAGGATACAGTGTTCTCGTTCGCAACCTATGACTCGCTCTTAATCTTCCTCACCTGTGTAACGAGTTGAGAAAATCAGAGTGCTCTCAACACAATAAAAGCGAACGCCATATTAGGCTCAGCCGAGAAGGCCTGTTCGGGTCGGGCTTCTATATTATTTATTTTCTGTTTGTCGCTTTAAATGGTCAGAAAAAAATGTTGTGTGAGATACGAGGGCGGAGGTACGAGCCCTAGAAAACGAACCCGTGGAAATGAATCCAAAGTTACGAACTCGAGAATATAAATCCCAGAATACGAACCCCGGGGTGAGAATTAAACGGCGACACATATTACCATTCCTCAAGAAAAAATTGATTTTAGAGCAACGCAACTCGGATTGTTTTTTGCACAGGGAATGACGTGGAGACTGACGCAAGGGGACATTCTTCGTCCAGGCTGCCAAGCTGCTACCCATCATTCATAAGCACACCAGGACACTGAAGGAGAGCAGCCCGGGCTGGCTTCATTAACCTCTGACACCTGGCTGCTACTCGTCCGGGAAGAATGTAGTGGGACAAGCATCTGTGCTGAAATTACTGTTATTGATTTAAACTTAAAATGAGCTTGGGGGGTGTGTGTCTGCGTGTGTGGGGGGGGGGAGAGGGGGAAAGGGACGGACATCCAGGCTTACGATATAATAATTCAATAACGACAAGGAACACTAACGGTGATAGAAGAGCGGAAAAAAGAGGAGTGACGAGGGAAGTCATTAACAGCATCCTCCACAACGACACAATCTGGAACTCTGAAAAATCCTCTAGACGATGTTAACAAGTGTCCACTAATGAAGGAACACTCCTGCTTGTACCCTAGGAAAAAAAAATTTCTCTCTCTCTCTCTCTCTCTCTCTCTCTCTCTCTCTCTCTCTCTCTCTCTCTCTCTCTCTCTCGCTCTCTCTATCTCTCTCTCTCTCTCTCTCTCTCTCTCCTCTCTCTCTCTCTCTCTCTCTCTCTCTCTCTCTCTCTCTCTCCTCTCTCTCTCTCTCTCTCTCTCTCTCTCTCTCTCTCTCTCTCTCTCTCTCCTCTCTCTCTCTCTCTCTCTCTCTCTCTCTCTTTCTCCTCTCTCTCTCTCTCTCTCCTCTCTCTCTCTCTCTCTCTCTCTCTCTCTCTCTCTCTCTCTCTCTCTCTCTCTCTCTCTCTCTCTCTCTCTCTCTCTCTCTCTCCGTGTGTCTCGATGAAGTTGTTTGGGAAGAAGACACTGTAGGACAATGGAAAATATTAAACAAACAACTATCTTGGAGACCAGGCTCTATCTATAGCGACAGTGGGCAAGAAACTCACCACCTTGGACCTTGTTTCGTTGTTCATAAACGCTCTAGCACATCGGATTATCGTCATCTCCCTTCAGAAGATCTCTGATGATAGGGTCATCAGCCCTCAAGAATTTCGTTGATCTAATCGAATTGTGCTTCAACTGCAACGGCTTTGCCTCTAGAAAACGAACGCTGGAGGCGCCGAACTGGTGCGGTCAAAGAGATCCTCTATCAGTGCAGTTTTCGTGTTCTTAATGGGCGAAAAATTCTTTGATGTTATGCTTGTTCGTGCGTCTTTTATGAGGTATGTTGATGACATCTGCTATGTTATGCTTGCTCGTGTCTTTTATGAGGTATGTTGATGACATCTGCTATGTTATGCTTGTTCGTGTGTCTCATATGAGGTATGTTGATGACATTCTCATCCTTGTGCCTAACACAAATCATCTCTTCCTGCACACACCTGTTATCAACGCAGTAGAGATCATGTGTGTGATGTCCTTTTACATAAAAGCACTAGCGGCAACTCCCTCCAATTCGGAGTGCATTGGATCTGAGTGGGATTTGTTCATGAAGATATCCACTCAAACCACTGAAAATGGCTTGGGTAGATATTTTTGGTAGTGGGATTATGCTTGAGATGAACTTGCCTAATATGGGCCAATAGACCTGCTACAGTGTTCCTCTATTCATATGTTCTTATGTTCTAGTCACGTTTATTTCTGATCGCGTTACTCTGTTAGAATCAAGCGAGATATTTCACTGGATTCATTTCAAACGGCTTTCGGAATTTACAGCCCCGATTCCCTTGAAGATGAATTTACCTGGAGTTTTCATAGATTCGCTTCCGGAGTTCACCGTTCCCGCGGCCCGGTCCCAGACCAGGTCTCCTGGTTGCTGCTCTGATCGATCAAGATGTTAAGTGCCCGTCGCTCGCAGTCCAGCGTATGGACCACAGCCCGGTTGATCAGGATCCGTTTCGAGGAATCTGTCCAACTCCCTCTTGAAGACAGCTAGGGGTTTATTAGTGGTCTCTCTTACGCATGAAGGGAGGGCGTTGAAGAGTCGTGGTCCCTTAACACTGATTTTCAATATAGGTATCTTGCACCGTCTGCCAAGTCTCTTGTGTTCAGTTGCATCAATCTTGATAAAACCATCATTAAAATTAAGAGGCTGAACACATCATCTCCAGGCTGAGGGAGTGATTACCTCAAACTCCTTCTCGTCTGCCATCGTTCTTCTTTATATTGGACTGATGAAGCCACTGGCCGGCAGAACGTTTCCACAATACAGAAACTAAAATGTTACACACAGTGTCTCATTCTTCATAAATGCTGTTCTACCGTCATCAATGTAGCATTGATCGTGTCACTGACAATGACAGGTTGCTGGTTTAAAATGGTTACAAATTCTTCAGCCTCTGTCACAAGCGTAGCAAAAAAAATAATAATAAATAAACAGGTTGACAAAACAATTACGTGTGCAAGAGTTTGTTTCATACTGTAAGAGAACTGTAGCAAGATGTAGACGAAGCAGCAAGATCCCTGGAACTGTAAGAGGATTGTAGCAAGATGTAGACGAAGCAGCAAGATCCCTGGAACTGTAAGAGGATTGTAGCAAGATGTAGACGAAGCAGCAAGATCCCTGGAACTGTAAGAGGACTGTACCAAGATGTAGACGAAGCAGCAAGATCCCTGGAACTGTAAGAGGATTGTAGCAAGATGTAGACGAAGCAGCAAGATCCCTGGAACTGTAAGAGGATTGTAGCAAGATGTAGACGAAGCAGCAAGATCCCTGGAACTGTAAGAGGATTGTAGCAAGATGCAGACGAAGCAGCAAGATCCTTGGAACTGTAAGAGGATTGTAGCAAGATGCAGACGAAGCAGCAAGATCCCTGGAACTGTAAGAGGATTGTAGCAAGATGTAGACGAAGCAGCAAGATCCCTGGAACTGTAAGAGGATTGTAGCAAGATGTAGACGAAGCAGCAAGATCCCTGGAACTGTAAGAGGATTGTAGCAAGATGTAGACGAAGCAGCAAGATCCCTGGAACTGTAAGAGGATTGTAGCAAGATGCAGACGAAGCAGCAAGATCCTTGGAACTGTAAGAGGATTGTAGCAAGATGCAGACGAAGCAGCAAGATCCCTGGAACTGTAAGAGGATTGTAGCAAGATGTAGACGAAGCAGCAAGATCCCTGGAACTGTAAGAGGACTGTACCAAGATGTAGACGAAGCAGCAAGATCCCTGGAACTGTAAGAGGATTGTAGCAAGATGCAGACGAAGCAGCAAGATCCTTGGAACTGTAAGAGGATTGTAGCAAGATGCAGACGAAGCAGCAAGATCCCTGGAACTGTAAGAGGATTGTAGCAAGATGTAGACGAAGCAGCAAGATCCCTGGAACTGTAAGAGGATTGTAGCAAGATGTAGACGAAGCAGCAAGATCCCTGGAACTGTAAGAGGACTGTACCAAGATGTAGACGAAGCAGCAAGATCCCTGGAACTGTAAGAGGATTGTAGCAAGATGTAGACGAAGCAGCAAGATCCCTGGAACTGTAAGAGGACTGTACCAAGATGTAGACGAAGCAGCAAGATCCCTGGAACTGTAAGAGGATTGTAGCAAGATGCAGACGAAGCAGCAAGATCCCTGGAACTGTAAGAGGACTGTACCAAGATGTAGACGAAGCAGCAAGATCCCTGGAACTGTAAGAGGATTGTAGCAAGATGTAGACGAAGCAGCAAGATCCCTGGAACTGTAAGAGGACTGTACCAAGATGTAGACGAAGCAGCAAGATCCCTGGAACTGTAAGAGGATTGTAGCAAGATGTAGACGAAGCAGCAAGATCCCTGGAACTGTAAGAGGATTGTAGCAAGATGTAGACGAAGCAGCAAGATCCCTGGAACTGTAAGAGGATTGTAGCAAGATGTAGACGAAGCAGCAAGATCCCTGGAACTGTAAGAGGATTGTAGCAAGATGTAGACGAAGCAGCAAGATCCCTGGAACTGTAAGAGGATTGTAGCAAGATGTAGACGAAGCAGCAAGATCCCTGGAACTGTAAGAGGATTGTAACAAGATGTAGACGAAGCAGCAAGATCCCTGGAACTGTAAGAGGACTGTACCAAGATGTAAACGAAGCAGCAAGATCCCTGGAACTGTAAGAGGGCTGTAACAAGATGTAGACGAAGTAGCAAGATCCCTGGAACTGTAAGAGGACTGTTCCAAGATGTAAACGAAGCAGCAAGATCCCTGGAACTGTAAGAGGACTGTAACAAGATGTAGACGAAGTAGCAAGATCCCTGGAACTGTAAGAGGGCTGTAACAAGATGTAGACGAAGTAGCAAGATCCCTGGAACTGTAAGAGGGCTGTAACAAGATGTAGACGAAGTAGCAAGATCCCTGGAACTGTAAGAGGGCTGTAACAAGATGTAGACGAAGTAGCAAGATCCCTGGAACTGTAAGAGGACTGTACCAAGATGTAAACGAAGCAGCAAGATCCCTGGAACTGTAAGAGGACTGTACCAAGACGTAGACGAAGCAGCAAGATCCCTGGAACTTAGAGCACGAGACCATAAATACGGATGTACCCCTAGCAACCTGAGTAACTGCGCCCAGCACAGGAGGATATAAGGCCAACTCACACAATGGGAAGAAGCTAAGGTAGTAATCTGAGAAAACCAATATGTTGAAGAATTAGACGCCTTTGAAATATTTGGGAATTTTTATCGTGCTGAGAATCTGCCATGATAGCCGTTACTGACTCCATCTCACATAATTTCGGAAGCCTTAGGGTCTCCAATATCTTGCCAAACGACGAGTAACCAACCTGAATACTGCCTTTAAATGGCACCAGTCAGAGAAGTCACCCTTATTGCCCTGGTTAATTATATTACATCTCCCTTTTTTTTTTTGATTAGGTAAAAGGGCACAAGTACAACTAATGTGCTATTTAATTGTGGCAACGTTTCGCTCGCCAGGAGCTTTGTCAAGTCGTTACCTCTACCATTTTTTTTTCAATTAACTTTTGCTTCATTTCACTTGACTCTCTCTCTCTCTACTATACAATATATCGCTTGCTTTAGTTTATCTCTGAAAAAGTCACTCGTGTCGAAATGTTTCCTCAATAAATATTTTCAACGGTGGTGTGCCTTTATCCATATGTATTTTATTAAGAACTAAGAACGATGATCTCTAACCCAAACTTTGTCGTAATGAGAAAAACATTTTTGAGAAAAATTATTCTGCTTTAGTGTTTATATCAATCTGTCGGCTTTATAAACCTCTTACTCCAATGAAGAGGTTTATTGATCACTAAATCTTTAAGCTTGAGGGGGATTTAAGTTAAAGGATCCTTAAATCGTTAAGCTTAAGGGGGATTCAGATTAAAGGATCCTTAAATCGTTAAGCTTGAAGGGAGGATTCAAGTTAGAAGATCCTTAATTTTTTAAGGTTGAAATAGATTCAAGTTAAAAGATCCTTAAATCTTTAAACTTTGGGGGAATGCAAGTTAAAGTCCTTATTAAATCTTTGGAGGTTACCTCCCTTAGGTAGCCACAGCTTCTCCCTCGGGGCTGATATCTGAGGACGGTAACTACATCTATACAACGCATCATCCTTTTGCCAGCTTAACTGTCTCGTGTTTCTCAACATCAGTTCCGACTCCCAGACGTTTAAAAGAGGAAACTGAACAGCTACAACAAACACACACACAGGTCACACATGAAAATTAGATAATGGGTAAAGGAGATTCTATTTAAATCTGCTAACAGAGAAAAGAAAAACACAATCGTAATCTGGTAAGAAAGAATTGCAAAAGCAATTCGAGAAAGGTTTTTATGAGATGAGATCCAAGATGAGGTGGTCGGGATGCTGGTGGTCGGGATGCTGGTGGTCGGGATGCTGGTGGTCGGGATGCTGGTGGTCGGGCAGGGAGTATGGGCGGAGGTGAAGAAAATGGTACAAAATACCGACAAATTGATGTTTAAGACACATGTGCAACAGTTGGGTATACAAATAACCCGCACATAAAAGACAGAAGCTTACGACGACGTTTCGGTCCGACTTGGACCATTGACAAAGTCACACTGTCTTTTATGTGCGGGTTATTTGTGTATCGTTCCAGTCACGGTATTGTGCCTTTTTGTTATTTATTTAGTTATTTAACAGTTGGGTATCTTTATTGTTGAGACGTTTCGCCTACGCAGTAGGCTTCTTCAGTCAAATACAGAGGCAGAAGGTGTAGTAGTGAAAATAAGTTAATGTAATCAGTCCATCAAACTAGGTGAAATAGTATTTGAGATGATTATCAGTCCGTCAGCTTGGAGAAGCTTTCAGCTCTATGGTCTTACTCTTCACGGGCGGAGGTATATAACAGTGGTACGTAGGGGGGACTGTACGTAAGTGGGTAGGGTGTATGGGGTGGGAGGGTTTATGGGCGGAGAAGGTATATGGGGGAGGAAGTACATGGGCGTGGAGATGCATGGATATAGGGATGTGTCTCTGGGAGGGGAAGAAGGTGGGAATCCCAGGCGCTAGTAGCAACTCTTGGTATCTTCAAAACCTCTTTGGCGACCCTGAATTTAACATTATATTAATATGAAGAGATAAACCCACGTGGATCCTTCACCACAAGTCGTTGTAAAGGCTCGATCCTCCGCCAGCAAGGAGCGAGACCAACACACTAACTACCTACCAGGAGAAAGTATCAGTTGTTTGTTACCGTAGGTTAACGAATGATAAAATAAATTCAGACCTAAAAAGTCACCCTGAAGGATGCTACAACAAGATAAGCCAAAATGATACGAATATCCACTTTCTCAATAGGCCTAGAGAAAATGCCAAATTGCTGCCCATTGAATAATATATTTCAACAAAATTCAATAAAAAACACAAATTTCGTACACCCACCAGAGATAAAGCTCAGGCCTATATTATGTTCAAAGTACATATATTCCGTCCCCCTAACCTCATTCTTTTATCACATACAAAAAGTGATATGATAATTAGACCTTTGAGCGCGTATTAACATTCCCCGAAATGGAAAGTGGAGACAAGGTAAACCACATTCCGTGTTTGATCTGTGCATGATGTTAACTGGTGGTGAGCTGGTGAAGCAACAACACTCCACCAACACTGTTTTAGCCGGATCCTTTTGTTATACTCATCATCAAGAACACTACTCTCACTCTCAATATCATCACAATATTGTAAGGAACATTGCTTTTATTCTCGACATCATCACTGTATTGTAAGGAGCATTGCTATCACTCTCAATATCATCACAGTATTGTAAGGAACACTGCACTGATTCTCACATCAGCAATATTGTAAGAATCACTACTCTCGTTCTCACAATCTCGAAATCAACCCTAGAAAATAAAATGAAAAATATTAAGTAGCGGTGTTAAGTGTTCACTATCGTCTTCAAAATAGTTCAGAAATCATGATCGATATAACACTGGCTGGAGACAGTGTTATATCGATCATGGCGACGTGTTCTTGACTCGTTTAATTGGCTTAATCCCCTTACGGATTTAGCACTTCCCTACGAATGATATTACACCAGTCGCACACTGTTCAACATAAAATTTGGCAGTTCACGAAATCGTAATAACAGGACTACATACAAATCAGTTGCCAGTTGGCTGAGTGGTTAACGCACTGGCCTGTGAGTTTGAGATCTCACGTGCCATGGCTCCAAGCCGCACCCGTTCAGTGATTAGTAATTTTCGTGAAAGAGGGACAGGCATGTAATTGTGATATAATAATCCGGTTTTCAATAGTACACTGGCGGATCTGTTGTAGGTTTGATAGGCAGCTTTCTCTTGTTTCATTTCCTGCCCAGGCTTTTGAGATGAGGAGCGGATGGAGACTGAAAAAGACCAGACTGGGCGGTTAAGCTGGTACTAGACCTGGTCGTCAAGCCCTCGTCAAAGCTGGTCATCATACGCACGCTAGGCCGGTGACCGCCAGGACCATGCCATATCAGGTCAAGAAGACCACACCAATTTCTTCTAAGCTCATATGCCGTATTCTATTCAAGATTGATGGACTGACCACATCAACTCAAGGTTGAGGGACTGATTACCTCATTCTCCTCCTGTTCTTCAAGTTTATCCTTTGTATGGACTGATGAAGCCACTGTGTGGCGAAGCGTTTCCTCAATAAAGATACCCAAGAGTTGCACATGTGTCTAATTTAACAAGACCACACCAAACCAGAAGGTCAATACCACACCAGACATGAATGTAAATCAAGACCAAGTCAGATCTCGCAGTGAAGACCACTTAAGTTCTGGTGGTCGAGACCACACCAGACCTGGTGGTCAAGATCACACCAGACCTGGTGGTCAAGATCACACCAGACCTGGTGGTCAAGACCACACCAGAACTGGTGGTCAAGACCACTCCAGACCTGGTGGTCAAGACCACACCAGAACTGGTGGTCAAGACCACTCTAGACCTGGTGGTCAAGACCACACCAGAACTGGTGGTCAAGACCACTCTAGACCTGGTGGTCAAGACCACACCAGAACTGGTGGTCAAGACCACACCAGACCTATTAATTAAGACCACACCAGACCTAGTCATCAAGACCACACCAAAACCACCAAGCCATCAAGCCCCTAGCCAAGGTCCAATGTTTTGGACAATTCCCTTCAAGATTATCTACTGCAAAACAATAGCAGCTGCTGATTTAATGATACCAATTTTAAGATAGCTATCAGCATTTACATGTTCTATACTGGACATGATGCACACACACACACACACACACACACACACACACACACACACACACACACACACACACACACACACACACACACACACACACACACACACACACACACACACAAAAAAACACACACACACACACACACACACACACAAACACACACACACACACACACACACACACACACACACACACACACACACACACACACACACAAAAACACACACACACACACACACACCCACACCCACACCCACACACACCCACCCACACACACACACACACACACGCACACACACACCCACACCCACACCCACACACACACACCCACACACACACACACGACACCCACACACACACACACACACACGACACACACACACACACACACACACACACACACACACACACACACACACACACACACACACACACACACACACACACACACGACACACACACACACACACCCACACACACAAACACACACACACACACAACAAGACTAGTCCCAGAGCTAAGAGGTATGTCCTACGAGGAGAGGTTAAGGGAAATCAACCTGACGACACTGGAGGACAGGAGAGATAGGGGGGACATGATAACGACATACAAAATACTGAGAGGAATTGACAAGGTGGACAAAGACAGGATGTTCCAGAGATTGGACACAGTAACAAGGGGACACAGTTGGAAGCTGAAGACACAGATGAATCACAAGGATGTTAGGAAGTATTTCTTCAGCCACAGAGTAGTCAGTAAGTGGAATAGTTTGGGAAGCGATGTAGTGGAGGCAGGATCCATACATAGCTTTAAGCAGAGGTATGATAAAGCTCACGGCTCAGGGAGAGTGACCTAGTAGCGATCAGTGAAGAGGCGGGGCCAGGAGCTCGGACTCGACCCCCGCAACCTCAACTAGGTGAGTACACACACACACACACACACACACACACACATGCCGGCATACATGAAGGTGTATCTCGGCCACGACAGAACACAAGAAGAAAGGCAGAAACAGAGAGATGGTACAAATGCGAAAGGAGGAAAGAGAGGGGATGGAGAAGACAGACAGGAGATCCCAGACACAGGAAGAAGATCAAATACAGCCTCCCTCACAACTTCCTATAGAAGCCTCCCAACCAGGTCAACCCCAGTGCAACCAAACACTCTAAACCAAAACACCTATGCCACATCCAATGCCCCCACCCACTGCAGTACAAACTCCACCCCCACAGCAACCACCCATAGTTCCTTATCAAGTCTCCCACTTCCCCAACCCCAATACACCTCCCAGACCACAGTCTTAGAAAAAGAAGTTGAAGGTGTGGTATACAAAAGCAGATGGAATAACAAATAAGCATGAGGAGTGGCACGAAAGAATCAAGGAGACATCCCCAGACATAATAGCACTCACAGAAACAAAACTCACGAAAATAATAACAGATTCAATCTTTCCATCCGGATATCAAATCGTTAGGAAAGACAGAGGGAGGAGAGGGGAGGAGGAGTTGCACTGCTCATTAAAAACCAGTGGGGTTTTGAGAAAATGGAAGGAATGGATGGCACGGGCGAAAGGGACTACTTAGTAGGAACAATCCAGTCTGAAGAACATAAGGTAATAATTGCAGTAATGTACAACCGACCACAGAACTGCAGGAGGCCAAGAGAAGAATACGATGAGAGCAACAGAGCATTGGTCGACACACTAGCCGAGGTGGCCAGGAGAGCACACATGGGGGGAGCAAAGTTACTAGTTATGGGTGATTTCAATCACAAGGAGATTGACTGGGAAAACCTGGAGCCCCATGGGGGTCCCGAAACATGGAGAGCCAAGATGATGGATGTGGTACTGGAAAACCTCATGCATCAACATGTTAGAGACACTACCAGAGAGAGAGGAGAGGATGAACCAGCAAGACTGGACCTTGTATTCACCTTGAGTAGTTCGGACATCGAGGATATCATGTATGAAAGGCCCCTGGGAGCTAGTGATCATGTGGTTCTGTGCTTCGACTACATAGTTGAGCTCCAAGTGGAGAGAGTAGCAGGAATAGTGTAGGAAAACCCAATCTACAAAAGGGGGAACTACTCAGGCATGTGGAACTTCCTTCAAGACATTCAGTGGGAGAGGGAACTGACATGAAAACCAGTACAAGAAATGATGGACTATGTGGCAACAAAATGCAAGGAGGCAGAGGAGAGGTTTGTTCACAAGGGAAACAGAAAAAATGGGAAGAACAGAACGAGTCCTTGGTTCACCCAAAGGTGTAGGGAGGCAAAAACTAGGTGTACTAGAGAATGGAAAAGGTACATAAGACAGAGAACTCAGGAAAATAAAGAGATTAGCCGAAGAGCCAGAAACGAATATGCACAGAGAAGAAGGGAGGC
>NC_091304.1:45833292-45890792 GCF_038502225.1 Cherax quadricarinatus
GGTCTTTGTGGCATTTATGGATTTGGAAAAGGCGTATGACAGGGTGGATAGGGGGGCAATGTGGCAGATGTTGCAAGTGTATGGTGTAGGAGGTAGGTTACTGAAAGCAGTGAAGAGTTTTTACGAGGATAGTGAGGCTCAAGTTAGAGTATGTAGGAAAGAGGGAAATTTTTTCCCAGTAAAAGTAGGCCTTAGACAAGGATGTGTGATGTCACCGTGGTTGTTTAATATATTTATAGATGGGGTTGTAAGAGAAGTAAATGCGAGGGTCTTGGCAAGAGGCGTGGAGTTAAAAGATAAAGAATCACACACAAAGTGGGAGTTGTCACAGCTGCTCTTTGCTGATGACACTGTGCTCTTGGGAGATTCTGAAGAGAAGTTGCAGAGATTGGTGGATGAATTTGGTAGGGTGTGCAAAAGAAGAAAATTAAAGGTGAATACAGGAAAGAGTAAGGTTATGAGGATAACAAAAAGATTAGGTGATGAAAGATTGAATATCAGATTGGAGGGAGAGAGTATGGAGGAGGTGAACGTATTCAGATATTTGGGAGTGGACGTGTCAGCGGATGGGTCTATGAAAGATGAGGTGAATCATAGAATTGATGAGGGAAAAAGAGTGAGTGGTGCACTTAGGAGTCTGTGGAGACAAAGAACTTTGTCCTTGGAGGCAAAGAGGGGAATGTATGAGAGTATAGTTTTACCAACGCTCTTATATGGGTGTGAAGCGTGGGTGATGAATGTTGCAGCGAGGAGAAGGCTGGAGGCAGTGGAGATGTCGTGTCTGAGGGCAATGTGTGGTGTGAATATAATGCAGAGAATTCGTAGTTTGGAAGTTAGGAGGAGGTGCGGGATTACCAAAACTGTTGTCCAGAGGGCTGAGGAAGGGTTGTTGAGGTGATTCGGACATGTAGAGAGAATGGAGCGAAACAGAATGACTTGAAGAGTGTATCAGTCTGTAGTGGAAGGAAGGCGGGGTAGGGGTCGGCCTAGGAAGGGTTGGAGGGAGGGGGTAAAGGAGGTTTTGTGTGCGAGGGGCTTCGACTTCCAGCAGGCATGCGTGAGCGTGTTTGATAGGAGTGAATGGAGACAAATGGTTTTTAATACTTGACGTGCTGTTGGAGTGTGAGCAAAGTAACATTTATGAAGGGATTCAGGGAAACCGGCAGGCCGGACTTGAGTCCTGGAGATGGGAAGTACAGTGCCTGCACTCTGAAGGAGGGGTGTTAATGTTGCAGTTTAAAAACTGTAGTGTAAAGCACCCTTCTGGAGTGAATGATGGTGAAAGTTTTTCTTTTTTTCGGGCCACCCTGCCTTGGTGGGAATCGGCCAGTGAAATAATAACAAAAAATATATATATATATATATATATATATATATATATATATATATATATATATATATATATATATATATATATATATATATATATATAAGATGAGTAGTGGGGGGTTGAAGAGGGTTGGAATAGTTTTAAAAATGCAGTATTAGAATGTGGGGCAGAATTTTGTGGTTATTATAGGGTGGGGGCAGGAGGAAAGAGGAGTGATTGGTGGAATGATGAAGTAAAGGGTGTGATAAAAGAGAAAAAGGTAGCTTACGAGAGGTTTTTACAAAGCAGAAGTGTTATAAGAAGAGCAGAGTATATGGAGAGTAAAAGAAAGGTGAAGAGAGTGGTGAGAGAGTGCAAAAGGAGAGCAGATGAAAGAGTGGGAGAGGTACTGTCAAGAAATTTTAATGAAAATAAGAAAAAATTTTGGAGTGAGTTAAACAAGTTAAGAAAGCCTAGGGAAAGTATGGATTTGTCAGTTAAAAACAGAGTAGGGGAGTTAGTAGATGGGGAGAGGGAGGTATTAGGTAGATGGCGAGAATATTTTGAGGAACTTTTAAATGTTGAGGAAGAAAGGGAGGCGGTAATTTCATGCACTGGCCAGGGAGGTATACCATCTTTTAGGAGTGAAGAAGAGCAGAATGTAAGTGTGGTGGAGATACTTGAGGCATTACGTAGAATGAAAGGGGGTAAAGCAGCTGGAACTGATGGGATCATGACAGAAATGTTAAAAGCAGGGGGGGATATAGTGTTGGAGTGGTTGGTACTTTTGTTTAATAAATGTATGAAAGAGGGGAAGGTACCTAGGGATTGGCGGAGAGCATGTATAGTCCCTTTATATAAAGGGAAAGGGGACAAAAGAGATTGTAAAAATTATAGAGGAATAAGTTTACTGAGTATACCAGGAAAAGTATACGGTAGGGTTATAATTGAAAGAATTAGAGGTAAGACAGAATGTAGGATTGCGGATGAGCAGGGAGGCTTCAGAGTGGGTAGGGGATGTGTAGATCAAGTGTTTACATTGAAGCATATATGTGAACAGTATTTAGATAAAGGTAGGGAAGTTTTTATTGCATTTATGGATTTAGAAAAGGCATATGATAGAGTGGATAGAGGAGCAATGTGGCAGATGTTGCAAGTATATGGAATAGGTGGTAAGTTACTAAATGCTGTAAAGAGCTTTAATGAGGATAGTGAGGCTCAGGCTAGGGTGTGTAGAAGAGAGGGAGACTACTTCCCTGTAAAAGTAGGTCTTAGACAGGGATGTGTAATGTCACCATGGTTGTTTAATATATTTATAGATGGGGTTGTAAAAGAAGTAAATGGTAGGGTGTTCGGGAGAGGGGTGGGATTAAATTATGGGGAATCAAATTCAAAATGGGAATTGACACAGTTACTTTTTGCTGATGATACTGTGCTTATGGGAGATTCTAAAGAAAAATTGCAAAGGTTAGTGGATGAGTTTGGGAATGTGTGTAAAGGTAGAAAGTTGAAAGTGAACATAGAAAAGAGTAAGGTGATGAGGGTATCAAATGATTTAGATAAAGAAAAATTGGATATCAAATTGGGGAGGAGGAGCATGGAAGAAGTGAATGTTTTCAGATACTTGGGAGTTGACGTGTCGGCGGATGGATTTATGAAGGATGAGGTTAATCATAGAATTGATGAGGGAAAAAAGGTGAGTGGTGCGTTGAGGTATATGTGGAGTCAAGAAACGTTATCTATGGAGGCAAAGAAGGGAATGTATGAAAGTATAGTAGTACCAACACTCTTATATGGGTGTGAAGCTTGGGTGGTAAATGCAGCAGCGAGGAGACGGTTGGAGGCAGTGGAGATGTCCTGTCTAAGGGCAATGTGTGGTGTAAATATTATGCAGAAAATTCGGAGTGTGGAAATTAGGAGAAGGTGTGGAGTTAATAAAAGCATTAGTCAGAGGGCAGAAGAGGGTTGTTGAGGTGGTTTGGTCATTTAGAGAGAATGGATCAAAGTAGAATGACATGGAAAGCATATAAATCTATAGGGGAAGGAAGGAGGGGTAGTGGTCGTCCTCGAAAGGGTTGGAAAGAGGGGGTAAAGGAGGTTTTGTGGGCGAGGGGCTTGGACTTCCAGCAAGCGTGCATGAGCGTGTTAGATAGGAGTGAATGGAGGCGAATGATACTTGGGACCTGACGATCTGTTGGAGTGTGAGCAGGGTAATATTTAGTGAAGGGATTCAGGGAAACCGGTTATGTTCATATAGTCGGACTTGAGTCCTGGAAATGGGAAGTACAATGCCTGCACTTTAAAGGAGGGGTTTGGGATATTGGCAGTTTGGAGGGATATGTTGTGTATCTTTATACGTATATGCTTCTAAGCTGTTGTATTCTGAGCACCTCTGCAAAAGCAGTGATAATGTGTGAGTGTGGTGAAAGTGTTGAATGATAATGAAAGTATTTTCTTTTTGGAGATTTTCTTTCTTTTTTGGGTCACCCTGCCTCGGTGGGAGACGGCCAACTTGTTGAAATATATATATATATATATATATATATATATATATATATATATATATATATATATATATATATATATATATATATATATATATATATATATATATTCTTTTTTTTTTTTCAATAAACCGGCCGTATCCCACCGAGGCAGGGTGGCCCAAAAAGAAAAAACACAAGTTTCTCTTTTCAAATTTAGTAATTTATACAGGAGAAGGGGTTACTAGCCCCTTGCTCCCTGCATTTTAGTCGCCTCTTACAACACGCATGGCTTACGGAGGAAGAATTCTGTTCCACTTCCCCATGGAGATAAGAGGAAATAAACAAGAACAAGAACTAGAAAGAAAATAGCAGAAAACCCAGAGGGGTGTTGTATATATATGCTTGTACTATATATATATATATATATATATATATATATATATATATATATATATATATATATATATATATATATATATATATATATTTATATATATATATATATTTCAGTGCCAACATCGTTTTGCTAATTGTCTTCAGCCAAGTTGGAAAACAAACTATTGTTTGAGAATGAGCCGATGTAGAACCTGCCTAGCATGGGCTGGGGTAGGACCTGCCTAGCATGGGCTGGGGTAGGACCTCCCTAGCACAGACTGGGGTAAGACCTGCCTAGCATGGGCTGGAGTAGGACCTGCCTAGCATGGGTTGCGGTAAGAACTGCCTAGCATGGGCTGGGGTAGGACCTGCCTAGCATGGACTGGGGTAGGACCTGCCTAGCATGGGCCAGGCTACCTACTGCAGAACTTATCTGTTCTTATGTAATATTTAAAACTAAACAGATAAAATATATATTAAATCAATTGTACCATACATTTAGTATTAAAGCATAATAATAATTATAATTATCATTTTCATCAAATTCAAGTGGACGCGCTAATCTTGGGAACGAAAGGCAATCATATTTGATCCAAGAAAGAATAGCTTCAAAGTCATGGATCAAGAGCTCTTCATCAGTACCAAGGGACTTCACATGAAAGGATCAGTTATATAAATCTTATTAGAGAGAAGTCTCTCTGTACAGAGAGTAGTAGTATAGATGCTATACGATAGTTCTTAATATAAACAGTAGATAGTTCTTCACAGCAGATAGCCTAGATGTAAACTTTTAAATCCTCAACTATCAGCGTAGCCAAGTGTAAAACCCCGCAAACATTTTAATATGTATGTTTGATGTGATAATGGGAATAGAGTGGCATTTATTTTTGTCTTTATCTCTTTTTATTACGAGTTTTCAATCGGAAAATGTCATCAAATTTTTGAGTGAAATTCTATGCTGGACACTCGCGGTGTTCCAATGATCCGTTTGGGTTGAGGGTTTGTGTTTGTTGACTCATTTACCTTCCGGCATGTTCGCCCATGTAAATCTACTCGCATTCACAGCATGGAATTTCACAAACACCAGTTTCTTCATCTGAATTACGGAAACTGTTTTTCTGGTCTAGTGAGGTCACGGGTAGTAGAGGAGGTTACGACTTTTATTCTCTTGTTGTCTTGGTTAAAACTCTTACAGTTATCACCAGAACCACTACAGTTATCATCAACAGTAACCCTACAGTAACCTAAACCTGCACCACTGCAATTATCACCAATACCATCCTTACAATTACCACCACTACTATCACTACCACAACACAGCATGGTATCCAGAAAATGTCTCCTTTCACTCTGGTCTCGTCAAGACTCTCAGAGTCTGATCAAGGCAGCTATAAATCATCGAGAATGAGGAGTAAGTGGCAATCATCTCTACTTGTGGAGAAGGCGAAGACAGAGATGGAAGGGGAGAACAAGAGAGAGAGAGTGAGAGAGAGAACATTACTTCATCTGAGATCATTTATTCCCGGGATAACTCGTGTCTGGAACATGTTCGTCTAGCATAACAACAGCTGGCTACAACTACAGCCTCTACCCTATTTGTATATCTCTTAACAATAAAAGGGCTTTCGAATAAGTTGATGTAGGTAACAGCTGTTTGTAAATATAGTTAGGACCCCTAAAACTAACCTTGTAAGACATGTGAAAGAGAGAGAGAGAGAAAAGAGAGAGTATTAGTACTAATAAAGTACTAAGCGCAGTGCTGTTGGCTGTTTTCTTATCATCTTAGATATGACATTCTACTTAAATTAATAAATATTTAACTAGAACGAATTACTTAAACTGAGATTTAATAAAATATATGTTACTTGGTAAGAATGAAAAATCCACTTTAGGGATATGTATATATAGAGATGAGTACAAAGTGATTCATTTTCTCTAATTAAACAGAGCCGAGTACTCCTTTGAGTACGCAAAGAACAGAGTTCAACCTGGGGTCTATTGTTGAGTACATGCTTTGAAGTATTAGCCAAAAGTGAGCGTTAAACCCATAAGGGGAAGAGTTTGTCATCAAGTTTGAAGAGACAAGGAAGGGTAACTCTGGTTCCATAGATGAAGAGCATCACAGTATGTGCATATTTGTAGGGGTCCATGTGACTTAACGCCGCATTTAGCCAGTCCGTCGGCGCAGATCCTGGCCGGAAGGTTACTTAGTTACGCGGGTCTGCTTGTCATTAGTGGACTGAGGATAGAGTCTGCGCTAAAAGTCCCATACGGGTTCAGCGCTTCATATAATAATAATTGGAGTAGGTAGACCCCGATTAATGGCGCCGTAGAGAGTGAAGGTATTGCTTGGTGAGGTAGAGTGAGGGGTACTGCTTGGTGAGGTAGAGTGAAGGTACTGCTTGATGAGGCAGAGTGAAGGTACTGCTTTGTGAGGTAGAGTGAAGGTACCGCTTGGTGAGGTAGAGTGAAGGTACCGCTTGGTGAGGTAGAGTGAAGGTACTGCTTTGTGAGGTAGAGTGAAGGTACTGCTTGGTGAGGTAGAGTGAAGGTACTGCTTGGTGAGGTAGAGTGAAGGTACTGCTTGGTGAGGTAGAGTGAAGGTATTGCTTGGTGAGGTAGAGTGAAGGTATTGCTTGGTGAAGTAGAGTGAAGGTATTGCTTGGTGAGGTAGAGTGAGGGGTACTGCTTGGTGAGGTAGAGTGAAGGTACTGCTTGATGAGGCAGAGTGAAGGTACTGCTTTGTGAGGTAGAGTGAAGGTACCGCTTGGTGAGGTAGAGTGAAGGTACAGCTTGGTGAGGTAGAGTGAAGGTACTGCTTTGTGAGGTAGAGTGAAGGTACTGCTTGGTGAGGTAGAGTGAAGGTACTGCTTGGTGAGGTAGAGTGAAGGTACTGCTTGGTGAGGTAGAGTGAAGGTATTGCTTGGTGAGGTAGAGTGAAGGTATTGCTTGGTGAAGTAGAGTGAAGGTATTGCTTGGTGAGGTAGAATGAAGGTATTGCTTGGTGAGGTAGAGTGAAGGTATTGCTTGGTGAGGTAGAGTGAAGGTATTGCTTGGTGAGGTAGAGTGAAGGTATTGCTTGGTGAGGTAGAGTGAAGGTATTGCTTGGTGAAGTAGAGTGAAGGTATTGCTTGGTGAGGTAGAGTGAAGGTATTGCTTGGTGAGGTAGAGTGAAGGTATTGCTTGGTGAAGTAGAGTGAAGGTATTGCTTGGTGAGGTAGAGTGAAGGTATTGCTTGGTGAGGTAGAGTGAAGGTATTGCTTGGTGAGGTAGAGTGAAGGTATTGCTTGGTGAAGTAGAGTGAAGGTATTGCTTGGTGAGGTAGAGTGAAGGTATTGCTTGGTGAAGTAGAGTGAAGGTATTGCTTGGTGAGGTAGAATGAAGGTATTGCTTGGTGAGGTAGAGTGAAGGTATTGCTTGGTGAGGTAGAGTGAAGGTATTGCTTGGTGAGGTAGAGTGAAGGTATTGCTTGGTGAGGTAGAGTGAAGGTATTGCTTGGTGAGGTAGAATGAAGGTATTGCTTGGTGAAATAGAGTGAACGTACTGCTTGGTGAGGTAGAGTGAAGGTACTGCTTGGTGAAGTAGAGTGAAGGTATTGCTTGGTGAGGTAGAGTGAAGGTATTGCTTGGTGAAGTAGAGTGAAGGTATTGCTTGGTGAAGTAGAGTGAAGGTATTGCTTGGTGAGGTAGAGTGAAGGTATTGCTTGGTGAGGTAGAGTGAAGGTATTGCTTGGTGAGGTAGAGTGAAGGTATTGCTTGGTGAAGTAGAGTGAAGGTATTGCTTGGTGAAGTAGAGTGAAGGTATTGCTTGGTGAAGTAGAGTGAAGGTATTGCTTGGTGAGGTAGAGTGAAGGTATTGTTTGGTGAAGTAGAGTGAAGGTATTGCTTGGTGAAGTAGAGTGAAGGTATTGCTTGGTGAAGTAGAGTGAAGGTATTGCTTGGTGAAGTAGAGTGAAGGTATTGCTTGGTGAGGTAGAGTGAAGGTATTGTTTGGTGAAGTAGAGTGAAGGTATTGCTTGGTGAGGTAGAGTGAAGGTATTGCTTGGTGAAGTAGAGTGAAGGTATTGCTTGGTGAAGTAGAGTGAAGGTATTGCTTGGTGAGGTACAATGAAGGTATTGCTTGGTGAAGTAGAGTGAAGGTATTGCTTGGTGAGGTAGAGTGAAGGTATTGCTTGGTGAGGCAGAGTGAAGGTACTGCTTGGTGAGGTAGAGTGAAGGTATTGCTTGGTGAAGTAGAGTGAAGGTATTGCTTGGTGAAGTAGAGTGAAGGTATTGCTTGGTGAGGTAGAGTGAAGGTACTGCTTGGTGAAGTAGAGTGAAGGTACTGCTTGGTGAGGTAGAGTGAAGGTATTGCTTGGTGAAGTAGAGTGAAGGTATTGCTTGGTGAAGTAGAGTGAAGGTATTGCTTGGTGAGGTAGAGTGAAGGTATTGCTTGGTGAGGTACAATGAAGGTATTGCTTGGTGAGGTAGAGTGAAGGTATTGCTTGGTGAGGTAGAGTGAAGGTATTGCTTGGTGAAGTAGAGTGAAGGTACTGCTTGATGAGGTAGAGTGAACGTACTGCTTGGTGAGGTAGAATGAAGGTATTGCTTGGTGAAGTAGAGTGAAGGTATTGCTTGGTGAGGTAGAGTGAAGGTATTGCTTGGTGAAGTAGAGTGAACGTACTGCTTGGTGAGGTAGAATGAAGGTATTGCTTGGTGAGGTAGAATGAAGGTATTGCTTGGTGAGGTAGAGTGAAGGTATTGCTTGGTGAAGTAGAGTGAAGGTACTGCTTGGTGAGGTAGAATGAAGGTATTGCTTGGTGAAGTAGAGTGAAGGTATTGCTTGATGAGGTAGAGTGAAGGTATTGCTTGGTGAAGTAGAGTGAAGGTACTGCTTGGTGAGGTAGAATGAAGGTATTGCTTGGTGAGGTAGAATGAAGGTATTGCTTTGTGAGGTAGAGTGAAGGTATTGCTTGGTGAAGTAGAGTGAAGGTACTGCTTGGTGAGGTAGAATGAAGGTATTGCTTTGTGAGGTAGAGTGAAGGTACTGCTTGGTGAGGTAGAATGAAGGTATTGCTTGGTGAGGTAGAGTGAAGGTACTGCTTGGTGAGGTAGAGTGAAGGTATTGCTTGGTGAGGTAGAGTGAAGGTATTGCTTGGTGAGGTAGAATGAAGGTATTGCTTGGTGAAATAGAGTGAAGGTATTGCTTGGTGAGGTAGAGTGAAGGTATTGCTTGGTGAGGTAGAGTGAAGGTACTGCTTGGTGAGGCAGAGTGAAGGTATTGCTTGGTGAGGTAGAGTGAAGGTATTGCTTGGTGAGGTAGAGTGAAGGTATTGCTTGGTGAGGTAGAGTGAAGGTACTGCTTGGTGAGGTAGAGTGAAGGTATTGCTTGGTGAGGTAGAGTGAAGGTATTGCTTGGTGAGGTAGAGTGAAGGTATTGCTTGGTGAGGTAGAGTGAAGGTATTGCTTGGTGAGGTAGAGTGAAGGTACTGCTTGGTGAGGTAGAGTGAAGGTATTGCTTGGTGAGGTAGAGTGAAGGTATTGTTTGGTGAGGTAGAGTGAAGGTACTGCTTGGTGAGGTAGAGTGAAGGTACTGCTTGGTGAGGTAGAGTGAAGGTATTGCTTGGTGAGGTAGAGTGAAGGTATTGCTTGGTGAGGTAGAGTGAAGGTATTGCTTGGTGAGGTAGAGTGAAGGTACTGCTTGGTGAGGTAGAGTGAAGGTATTGCTTGGTGAGGTAGAGTGAAGGTATTGTTTGGTGAGGTAGAGTGAAGGTACTGCTTGGTGAGGTAGAGTGAAGGTACTGCTTGGTGAGGTAGAGTGAAGGTATTGCTTGGTGAGGTAGAGTGAAGGTACTGCTTGGTGAGGTAGAGTGAAGGTATTGCTTGGTGAGGTAGAGTGAAGGTACTGCTTGGTGAGGTAGAGTGAAGGTATTGCTTGGTGAGGTAGAGTGAAGGTATTGCTTGGTGAGGTAGAGTGAAGGTATTGCTTGGTGAGGTAGAGTGAAGGTACTGCTTGGTGAGGTAGAGTGAAGGTATTGCTTGGTGAAGTAGAGTGAAGGTACTGCTTGGTGAGGTAGAGTGAAGGTATTGCTTGGTGAGGTAGAGTGAAGGTACTGCTTGGTGAGGTAGAGTGAAGGTATTGCTTGGTGAGGTAGAGTGAAGGTATTGCTTGGTGAGGTAGAGTGAAGGTATTGCTTGGTGAGGTAGAGTGAAGGTATTGCTTGGTGAGGTAGAGTGAAGGTACTGCTTGGTGAGGTAGAGTGAAGGTATTGCTTGGTGAGGTAGAGTGAAGGTATTGTTTGGTGAGGTAGAGTGAAGGTACTGCTTGGTGAGGTAGAGTGAAGGTACTGCTTGGTGAGGTAGAGTGAAGGTATTGCTTGGTGAGGTAGAGTGAAGGTATTGCTTGGTGAGGTAGAGTGAAGGTATTGCTTGGTGAAGTAGAGTGAAGGTACTGCTTGGTGAGGTAGAGTGAAGGTATTGCTTGGTGAGGTAGAGTGAAGGTATTGCTTGGTGAGGTAGAGTGAAGGTACTGCTTGGTGAAGTAGAGTGAAGGTATTGCTTGGTGAGGTAGAGTGAAGGTACTGCTTGGTGAGGTAGAGTGAAGGCACTACAGTGGTGCCTATGCAACCCTTCCTATGGTGTATAAATATACCTAGTTGGACAAATCTTGTTATAACCAGCTGGTCCAGTGGCTAGCGCGTCGGTCTGGAGTTTCATGACTCTCTGATCGCGGGTTCTATCCCCGCCCGTGCTCGATTTGTTTGCAGTTGTGTCATTACGATTTCGTAAGTTCTATGGTAATATTTTTTAAATATTTCCTATGGCATTATTCACTATGGTAATATTTACTGTTGTAATATTTCCTATTGTAATACTTCCTATAGTAATATTTTCTATTGTAATATTTCCCATGGTAATATTTCCTATTGTAATATTTCCTATGGTAATATTCAAAGATATTTTATTTAAAAGGATGCGTTAAACCCATAGGGTCACACAATGCCTTGAGACTGGGATCAAGATCCCTCCACCTGCAGAGCGAAGGTTCGAGTCGAAATGGAAATAGAATAATTAAGTGGCTAGTGACCAAGAGCTTGGAAAGTCGAATTATCCAGGAATTATCAGTGGGAAGATCCCGAGGCTCACGTGACGTAATTGTCCAGAATTAGCGGTGGGTAATTATCATGACTATTTTTAGGATTAATCTGCTGAGTTGTTACCATTGGTGGACAGTGGTAGTGGTGGTGGTTGATAGTGGTAGTGGTGGTTGTGGATAGTGGTAGTGGTGGTTGTGGATAGTGGTAGTGGTGGTGGTGGATAGTGGTAGTGGTTGATAGTGGTAGTGGTGGTGATAGATAGTGGTAATGGTGGTGGTGGATAGTGGTAGTGGTGGTTGTGGATAGTGGTAGTGGTGGTTGTGGATAGTGGTAGTGGTGGTTGTGGATAGTGGTAGTGGTGATGGTGGATACTGGTAGTGGTGGCGGTTGATTGTGGTAGTGGTGGTGGTTGACAGTGGTAGTGGTGGTGGTGGATAGTGGTAGTGGTAGTGGTGGTGGTGGATAGTGGTAGTGGTGGTGGTGGATACTGGTAGTGTTGGTGGTGGATACTGGTAGTGGTGGTGGTGGATACTGGTAGTGGTGGTGATGGATAGTGGTAGTGGAGGTGGTGGTGGATAGTAGTAGTGGTGGTGGTGGATAGTAGTAGTGGTGGATAGTGGTAGTGGTGGTGATGGATAGTGGTAGTGGTAGTGGTGGTGGTGGATAGTAGTAGTGGTGGATAGTGGTAGTGGTGGTGGTGGATAGTAGCAGTGGTGGTGGCGGTTATTGGTAACGGAGGATAGTGGCAGTGGTGGTGGTGGATAGTGGTAGTGGTGGACATTGGTAGTGGTGGTGGTGGATAGTGGTGGCGGACAGTGGTAGTGATGGTGGTGGATAGTGGTATTGGTGGTGGTGGATAGTGGCTGTTGTGGTGGTGGATAGTGGCTGTGGTGATGGTGGATAGTGGCTGTGGTGGATAGTGGAAGTGGTGGTGGTAGATAGTGGTGGTGGTGGTGGGTAGTGGTGGTGGTGGTGGGTAGTGGTGGATAGTGGTATTGGTGGTAGTGGATAGTGGTGGTGGTGACGGATGGTGGTAATGGTGGTGGCGGTGGATAGTGATGGTGGTGGATAGTGGTGATGGAGGCAAATAGTGGTAGTGGTTTGTGGATAGTGGTAGTGGTGGTGGTGGATAGTGGTAGTGGTTTGTGGATAGTGGTAGTGGTGGTGGTGGATAGTGGTAGTGGTGGATACTGGAAGTGGTGGTGGTGGGTAGTGGTAGTGATGGAGGTGGGTAGTGGTGGTGGTGGTAGTGGATAGTGGTGGATAGTGGCAATGATGGTGGTGGAGGATAGTGGTAATAGTGGATAGTAGTGTTGGTAGATAGTGGTAAGGGTGGTGGTGGTGGATAGTGGTAGTGATGGTGGTGGATAGTGGTAATGGTGGTAGCGGATAGTGGTAGTGGTTGTGGTGGATAGTGGTAGTGGTGAATACTGGAAGTGGTGGTGGTGGATAGTGGTAGTGATGGAGGTGGGTAGTGGTGGTGGTAGCAGTGGGTAGTGGTGGATAGTGGTAATGATGGTGGTGGAGGATAGTGGTAATAGTGGATAGTGGTGGTGGTGGATAGTGGTAAGGGTGGGGGTGGTGGATAGTGGTAGTGATGGTGGTGGATAGTGGTAGTGGTGGTGGTGGTGGATAGTGGTAGTGGTGGTGGTGGTGGATAGTAGTAATGGTGGTGGTGGTGGATAGTGGTGGTATTACAACCCAGGAGTCCCAAAGGCCTGTTATCCTGGGTGTAAAGGGAGCAAAATAAACACAGCAGAAAATCTTTTGACTTACATTATCCTTCACCAAGTAAGAACAGAATTATGTACACAATATACACCAATAGGTATTAGTGCACGCCACGGTAAGCAAGGCAGAATAGAAGCCACTAGAGAGCAGACCGTGCTTCAACCAGCTCTTGAATGGGAATGACAAGGACAGACAGGTGTGTGGTACCCACAGCACCTCTGCGATTGCCAAAACCATTTTCTCATTGGTTGGAAGCTGGGTACTGATCGATCGACGGGGCCCTATCGTCGACCCAAGTACTGGTTCGCTGGTTGGGAGAGATAGCCTTTCAATGAGGGTTTGTACATGCGCCGAATAAAGGTTACGTACTCTTTACATGCCACAGGTGGTAGTGCATTGTGGTGGATAGTGGTAATGGTGGTGGCGGATAGTGGTAGTGGTGGATACTGGTAGTGGTGGTAGTGGATATTTGTAGTGATGGAGGTGGGTAGTGGTGGTGGTGGATAGTGGCAGTGGTGGTTGAGGAATGCTCAGAAAGTCAAGATCAGCTACCAGACTTAGATGTAGCTTTCGTAGCAATAACCACTGTGTGTGTGCGTGTGTGTGTACTCACCTAGTTGAGGTTGCAGGGGTCGAGTCCAAGCTCCTGGCCCCGCCTCTTCACTGGTCGCTACTAGGTCACTCTCCCTGAACCGTGAGCTTTATCATACCTCCGCTTAATAAAACTATGTGTAGATCCTGCCTCCACTACATCGCTTCCCAAACTATTCCACTTCCTGACTACTCTGTGACTGGAGAAATACTTCCTAACATCCCTGTGATTCATCCGTGTGTGTGTGTGTGTGTGTGTGTGTGTGTGTGTGTGTGTGTGTGTGTGTGTGTGTGTGTGTGTGTGTGTGTGTGTGTGTGTGTGTGTGTGTATGTGTATGCGTACGTGTGTGTGTGTGTGTGTGTGTGTGTGTGTGTTTGTACTCACTTACTTGGGGTTGCAGGGGTCGATTCATAGCTCCTGGCCCCGCCTCTTTACTAATCGCTACTAGGACCACTCTCCCTGCTCCATGAGATTTATCATACCTCTTCTTAAAGCTATGTATGGATCCTGCCTCCACTACATGACTCTCCAGACTATTCCACTTCCTGACAACTCTATGACTGAAGAAATGCTTCTAACATCTCTGTGACTGGAAGATGAAGACTCAGATTAGTCTTCGAAACATCTTGTCTCTGTCCACCTTGTCAATTCCTCTCAGTATTTTATATGTCGCTATCATGTCCCCCCTCTCTCTCCTGCCCTCCATTGTCGTCTGGTTGATTTCCCTTAACCTCTCCTAGTAGGACATTTCCCTTAGCAAACCTTTGCACTTTCTCTAACTTCTTGATGTTTTTGACCAGGTATGGGTTCCAAACTGGTGTTGCATTTTCCGGTATGGGAATGATGTACACTGTGTACAGAGTCCTGTACTCACCTATTTGTGGTTGCAGGGGTCGAGTCCTAGCTCCTGGCCCCGCCTCTTCACCGGTTGCTACTAGACCCTCTCTCTCCCCGCTCCATGAGCTTTATCAAACCTCGTCTTAAAACTGTGTATGGTTCCTGCCTCCACTACGTCATTTTCTAGGCTATTCCACTGCCTTACAACTCTATGACTGAAGAAATACTTCCTACTATCTCTCTGACTCATTTGTGTCTTCAACTTCTACAGTGTCTTGAATGATTCCTTACTAAGGTGTCGGAATGCTGTTCTCAGGTTTGCCAGGCGCCCATATGCTGCAGCAGTTATCTGATTGATGTGTGCTTCCGGAGACATGCTCGGTGTTATACTCACCCCAAGATCTTTCTCCTTGAGTGAGGTTTGCAGTCTTTGGCCACCTAGCCTATACTCTGTCTGTGGTCTTCTGTGCCCTTCCCCTATCTTCATGACTTTGCATTTGGCAGGATTAAATTCGAGAAGCCATTTGCTGGACCAGGTGTCCAGTCTGTCCAGGTCTCTTTGAAGTCCTGCCTGGTCCTCATCAGATTTAATTCTCCTCATTAACTTCACATCATCTGCAAACAGGGACACTTCTGAGTCTAACCCTTCCGTCATGTCGTTCACATATACCAAAAATAGCACTGGTCCTAGGACCGACCCCTGTGGGACCCCGCTCGTCACAGGTGCCCACTGTGATACATCATTACGTACCATGACTCGTTGTTGCCTCCCTGTCAGGTATTCTCTGATCCATTGCAGTGCCCTTCCTGTTATATGCGCCTGATGCTCTAGCTTCTGCACTAATCTCTTGTGAGGAACTGTGTCAAAGGCCTTCTTGCAGTCCAAGAAGATGCAATCAACCCACCCCTCTCTCTCTTGTCTTACTTCTGTTATTTTATCATAAAACTCCAGAAGGTTTGTGACACAGGATTTGCCTTCCGTGAATCCGTGCTGGTTGGCATTTATACTCCTGTTCCGTTCCAGGTGCTCCACCACTCTCCTCCTGATAATCTTCTCCATAATTTTGCATACTATACACGTCAATGACACAGGTCTATAGTTTAGTGCCTCTTTTCTGTCTCCTTTTTTGAAAATGGGAACTACATTTGCTGTCTTCCATACCTCAGGTAGTTGCCCAGTTTCCAGGGATGTGTTGAAGATTGTGGTAAGTGGTACGCACAACATATCTGCTCCCTCTCTAAGGACCTGTGTGTGTGTGTGTGTGTGTGTGTGTGTGTGTGTGTGTGTGTGTGTGTGTGTGTGTGTGTGTGTGTGTGTGTGTGTGTGTGTGTGTGTGGGTAGGTGGGTGATAAGGTGGGAAGTGGAAAAGTTTGGGACACGCTGGGAAGGTTCTTGGGGGGAAGTGAGGTGGTTGTTTATGGGGGGGGGGTACAATTGAGCTGTGTTAGGTGGGGGATGTGCAATGCGATAAGCACAAAGGTAAGTGAGATAGGTTATGTGTCATGGGAAGGCACAGGGATGAAGTGGGTTAGGAGATGGGGTTCTCATGGGGAGGGGGTTAGGAGATGAGGTCTAATGGGATGTACATGGGAAGAGGGCTGGGAGATGGGGTATCATGGGGAAGCACATGGGGAAGCACCAGGGGAGGCACATGGGGAGGCACATGGGGAGTCACATGGGGAGGCACATGGGGAAGTACATGAAGAAGCACATGGGGAAGCACATGAGAAAGCACATGGGTAGGCACATGGGATGTACATGGGAAGAGGGCTGGGAGATGGGGTATCATGGGGAAGCACATGGGGAAGCACCAGGGGAGGCACATGGGGAGGCACATGGGGAGTCACATGGGGAGGCACATGGGGAAGTACATGAAGAAGCACATGGGGAAGCACATGAGAAAGCACATGGGTAGGCACATGGGGAAGCAAGAAGGCAGAAGAGGACACAGAGGCTGCTGAGACAGTCATGTAACAGTTTAGAAATCCGACAAATTGAAGACTGACACTTGAGCAACAAGAGTAAACGTTTCGCTAGTGACTTCATCAGTCCAGTACGAAGAAGAGCAGTGGAAGATGAGGAGTTTGAGGTAAACGGTCCCTCAGACTGGGGTCGATGTGTTCAGTCACTTCTTCCAGCATATGCTGTATTTTTTTTTTTCAAGATTGATGGATTGAAAACATCGACTCCAGCCTGTGGGACTGATTACCTCAAACTTCTCCTCTTCTTCCACCGTTCAACTTTGTATTGAGCTGAAGAAGTCACTGGCTGGCGAAAAGTTTCCTCATTATAGATTCCCAAATGTTGGTAGGTAAGACACATAGGCAACAGTTAGGCAACTTTATTCCGAAACGTTTCGCCTACACAGTAGGCTTCTTCAGTCGAATACAGAAAGTAGGCAGGAACAGTAGAGATGTGAAGACGATGTAATCAGTCCATCACCCTTGAAGTCGTAGAATTTGAGGTTGTCAGTCCCTCAGCCTGGAGAAGTTCAGTTCCATTGTCAGGAACTATCTGAAGATCAAGCGACAGCGCGGAGACTGAAATACTGTCAGGAGAGGTGCAGAGTAGTAGTAGTAGTGAGAATGTAGCCACTGAGAGGTCAGGTCCCTCTCAGGTCATTCCCAAATGTTACCAACCAACTCTGCTTCTTCCTAGATAACTTACGTAATGGTAATATAGCAAGAAGCATTCCTCTCACATCACTTTCTCCAACACGCTGCTGGCTCTCCACTCATACCACTCTCTCCAACACACTGCTGGCTCTTCACTCACACCACTCTCTCCAACACATTGCTAGCTCTTCACTCACACCACTCTCTCCAACACACTGCTGGCTCTCCACTCACACCACTCTCTCCAACACACTGCTAGCTCTTCACTCACACCACTCTCTCCAACACACTGCTGGCTCTCCACTCACACCACTCTCTCCAACACACTGCTAGCTCTTCACTCACACCACTCTCTCCAACACACTGCTGGCTCTCCACTCACACCACTCTCTCCAACACATTGCTAGCTCTTCACTCACACCACTCTCTCCAACACACTGCTGGCTCTCCACTCACACCACTCTCTCCAACACACTGCTAGCTCTTCATTCACACCACTCTCTCCAACACACTGCTAGCTCTTCATTCACACCACTCTCTCCAACACACATTTGGCTCTCCACTCACACCACTCTCTCCAACACACTGCTGCAATGAGAGAGAAAAACACAAATACTCTCTCAAATTTGACAAGCAGATGAACGGCATGGGCTACACTTACTGCAATTACTACTGTTATTGCTGCTGCTGCTGCTGCTGCTGCTGCTGCTGCTACTACTACTGGTACTGCTGCTACTACTACTACTACTACTACTACTACTACTACTACTACTACTACTACTACTACTACTACTACTACTACTACTACTGCTGCTGCTGCTGCTGCTGCTGCTGCTGCTGCTGCTGCTGCTGCTGCTACTGCTGCTGCAGCTGTTGTTGCTGCTGTTGCTACTGCTACTACCAATATTACTTTCACTGCTGCTACTGCTATTACTGCTGCTGTTTCCGTTGCTGCTGCTGCTGCTGCTGCTGCTGCTGCTGCTGCTGCTGCTGCTGCTGCTGCTGCTAGTACTACTGTTGTTGTTGCTGCTGTTGCTACCACTACTGCTGTTGCTGCCTCTACTACTACTGCTGTTCCTGCCTCTACTACTACTGCTGCTGTTGTTGCTCTTACTACTGCTGTTGTTGTTTTGACTGCTGTTACTACTACTATTACTACTGCAACTGTTGTAGTGTCATTACTACAGAAGTTTCAGCACTGTATTATTACTAATTCTACTAAATTCTCTTCTTCAGGGGCACCATGGTCAACGAGACACCTCGAGTGATTGTAAACTCAACGTCATGGAGCTGGTGGCCCCCAGTCAGTCCATTAGAACCGTTCCCTCTTAGACAATACATTCTTGAGCCATCCCCGGGACTTCTCCAGGTAACGTTCGGTTACCCTTCTCTGGTACCTCGGTTGTGACCGGCCCTTAATAATAATAATAATAATAATAATAATAATAATAATAATAATAATAAAAATAATAATATCTTTATTTCCTATAAGTACAAGGTATACAGTCCTAGCTGACATCAATGACATACAACTATATAGAAAGCTGCTTGTTATGCTGAGTATTTCGGGCAAATTAGGTCAGTTTTATCCCAGGATGCGACCCACACCAGTCGACTAACACCCAGATACCCATTTTACATTGATGGGCGAACAGGGACACCAGGTGTCGTATTGAAACACGTCCCTAATGTTTTCTAGCCGTAAGGGAGGAGATTCGAACTTCGGACCTGAGATACTTCTGACCTCCAAGCAGCTCTGATAATCTTTAGTGCCTAAAATATTTAACGAGACTGTCATTAGGTCTGTGGTTTGTGAGTAATAAGAGGTCGCTGCCCTTATACCTTTCATAACAAGATTTATTTCCGATCGAAATAGAGGAAAGATTAGAGGGGCGTGGGTGGGAGAGGAATGTGGGTGGGAGAGGAGAGGAATGTGGTTGGGAGAGGAGAGGGGTGTGGGTGGTAGAGAAGGGATATGTAGGTGGGAGAGGAAAGGGGAAGTGTGATAGGAGAGCGGTATTGGTGGGAGTAGAGAGCGTGGGTGAAGTCATCTGGGTGTTGGTGAGAGCTGGGTGTGT
This sequence comes from Cherax quadricarinatus, assembly GCF_038502225.1. Lineage (NCBI taxonomy): Eukaryota > Metazoa > Arthropoda > Malacostraca > Decapoda > Parastacidae > Cherax > Cherax quadricarinatus. Next base: position 45,852,392 of record NC_091304.1, read on the forward strand.
TGATGTAGAGAAATGGATGAGGAGCAGGCGCGCGCCTACACAAACACACACACACACACACACACACACACACACACACACAAACACACACACACACACATATACACAAACACACAAGGGGCCACAACTGGAAGCTGAAGACTCAGATGAGGGATGTTAGGAAGTATTTTTTCAGTCATAGAGATATCAGTAAGTGGAATAGTATGGAGAGTGATGTAGTGGAGGCAGGATCCATACATAGCTTTAAGAAGAGGTGTGATAAAGCTCATTGAGCAGGGAGAGAGTGAACCTAGTGGTGACCAATGAAGAGGGGGGCCAGGAGCTATGAATCGACCCCTGCAACCACAATTAGGTGAGTACACACACAGAACAAGAGAGAGAGAGAGAGAGAGAGAGAGAGAGAGAGAGAGAGAGAGAGAGAGAGAGAGAGAGAGAGAGAGAGAGAGAGAGAGAGAGAGAGAGCACGTACGTATGCAGATTACATAAACACGAACACAGATGATAGAGTGAATGTGCTTGTAGATGGCAGATTGAACTCAACTTAGTGAGTAGATGGTGGTGTGGGGGCGGGGGAGAGTGGAGAGGATCAGTTTTGGGGGGTGGAGGAGAGGAATCAACTGTAGGGGGTGGTGGAGAGGGATCAGCTGTGGGGATGGTGGAGAGGAATCAACTGTAGGGGGTGGTGGAGAGGGATCAGCTGTGCGGATGGTGAAGAGGGATGAGTTGGGGAGTGGAGAGGGATCAGCTGTGGGGATGGGGGAATCAACTGTAGGGGGTGGTGGAGAGGGATGGTGAAGATGAGGAATCAACTGTAGGGGGTGGTGGAGAGGGATCAGCTGTGCAGCTGATGGTGATGAGGGATGAGTTGGGGTGTGGAGAGGGATCAGCTGTGGGGATGGTGAAGAGGGATGAGTTGGGGAGTGGAGAGGGATCAGCTGTGGGGATGGTGAAGAGGGATGAGTTGGGGGGTGGAGAGGGATCAGCTGTGGGGATGGTGAAGAGGGATGAGTTGGGGGGTGGAGAGGGATCAGCTGTGGGGATGGTGAAGAGGGATGAGTTGGGGGGTGGAGAGGGATCAGCTGTGGGGATGGTGAAGAGGGATGAGTTGGGGGGTGGAGAGGGATCAGCTGTGGGGATGGTGAAGAGGGATGAGTTGGGGGTGGAGAGGGATCAGCTGTGGGGATGGTGAAGAGGGATGAGTTGGGGGGTGGAGAGGGATCAGCTGTGGGGATGGTGAAGAGGGATGAGTTGGGGAGTGGAGAGGGATCAGCTGTGGGGATGGTGGAGAGGGATGAGTTGGGGAGTGGAGAGGGATCAGCTGTGGGGATGGTGAAGAGGGATGAGTTGGGGGGTGGAGAGGGATCAGCTGTGGGGATGGTGAAAAGGGATGAGTTGGGGGGTGGAGTCAGCTGTGGGGATGGTGGAGAGGGATGAGTTGGGGAGTGGAGAGGGATCAGCTGTGGGGATGGTGAAGAGGGATGAGTTGGGGGGTGGAGAGGGATCAGCTGTGGGGGCTGTAGAGAAAAGTGTCAGGTGTGTATCACTGCAATAGAACTATTGACCCATGCCAGTCAGGTTCTAACAACACCCATCCAGTTGTACGGGCTGTTCTACTCACCCACAACTCTATCCTGGACTATTATCAATTCAATAACGGCCCGAGAAGTCATCAAAAGTTTTTATTTTTATAACCTGTGGGACAGTACCGAATATGTCCTTTCTGAATCTGAATTTTCTCAAGCCTTTACCTACCTTAAATGACGTCGTGCTCTCAAGAACACAAATATTTAGTGAACGTGTTCCTTGAAGATGCTTACTCGCAGCATGCATTTATTAGGACAACTTTTTCCTGGGTATAGAGCTTCATCAAGAAATGGTTTGATAAAGCCCTACACAGAGCTGGGAGCTGGAAGACTTCAGCAGGATCACAACAGTGCCACGATCGCACGTGCAAAGAAAATGATAGGATGGATAATGAGAACTTTCAAAACGAGAGATGCCAAGCCCATGATGATCCTTTTCAAATCACTTGTTCTCTCTAGGCTGGAATACTGCTGTACATTAACATCTCCATTCAAAGCAGGTGAAATCGCAGATCTAGAGAGTGTACAGAGATCCTTTACTGCACGTATAAGTTCTGTCAAGCACCTTAACTACTGGGAACGCTTGGAAGCACTTGACTTGTACTCGTTGGAACGCAGGAGGGAGAGATATATCATAATCTACACTTGGAAAATCTTGGAAGGAATGGTCCCAAATCTGCACACAGAAATCACTCCCTACGAAAGTAAAAGACTGGGCAGGCGATGCAAAATGCCCCCAATAAAAAGTAGGGGCGCCATTGGTACACTAAGAGAAAACACCATAAGTGTCCGGGGCCCAAAACTGTTCAACAGCCTCCCATCAAGCATTAGGGGAATTGCCAATAAACCCCTGGCTGCCTTCAAGAGAGAGCTGGACAGATACCTAAAGTCAGTGCCGGATCAGCCGGGCTGTGGCTCGTACGTTGGACTGCGTGCGGCCAGCAGTAACAGCCTAGTTGATCAGGCCCTGATCCATCGGGAGGCCTGGTCATGGACCGGGCCGCGGGGGCGTTGATCCCCGGAATAACCTCCAGGTATCCAGGTATCCAGGGTCAGCCTGAGCTGGGAGACTCCAATGGTGTCAGTCTGAGCTGGGAGATTTCATTAGTGTCAGCCTTAGCTGGGAGACTTCAATAGAGCAATGAGAGATGGTTACTCATGGTAGGTACTATCCACATACACACGAATAAGACATGTACAAGACTTGGGGATCTCTATTGCTGAAACGCTTCACCAGCACAGCAGCCTTCTTCAGTCGATTACATTTAAATTCAACATTAGCAGCAGAAGTAGTATTGACGTGATCAGTCTCTCACCTTCAGTGGGAGGCGGTCAGTCCATCAAGCCTAACGCATATGATTGCGAGGAGACTATTATGCTAGTCATTATGATAGAATTTAGGTGGGATGAAGCAGCTGGAGTTGACGTCACAGGTGAGCGTGGCCCACTTGTGGAACTAGGTCATGCTAAACAGTTGACTAGCAAAAGCAGATCCAGAAAACGTGTCCTCCCCATACCAAGATTCCATGTTGTTACTGTGTCGGCCAAATATCAGATTACTGATGGTGTACAAACCCATATTGATTAAATGTTTTAGAAAACTGACAGGCTGATAAAGGAGACACTTGTGCAACACTGGGGGATCTTTATTCTGGAAACGTCTCGCTAGCCAATGGCTTCTTCAGTCCACTGTAAAGAAACAATGGCATATGAGGAGGAGTTAGAAGTAGTCATTTCCTCAGTCTGGAGTTGATGTATTAATTCCATCAATCTTGGTAAAAGTGTAGCATATTAGGTTAAGTTTGTCAAGAAATAGGACAAGTATTTCCTGACGCGGATCTGGGTCATATGATGACCTTCGGCTGGAGCTTTTTGTCATCTGACCGAGGCCTTCCGCAGGCTTACCGGTCCAACCCTTTAAAAATTATAATGATTTTAACAATCTGCAGCATGCTCGCGGAGATGAGGCTTACATACCGATGACAGATGGGGTGGAGCAGTGGTAGGCGGAGTCACCAGTGGAAAAATCCACATTACCTACGTACACTTGTTGGCCACGCTCACCTGTGATGTCGTCTCCAGTTGCTTCACATCACTTTTTCTCTGTTGCATACTTATGCATACTTATTGCATACTTATGGGGTAAGCGTTGGGGTACAAGGGAAGGGCAGATAGGAGATGGTGGGGAGGAAATAGAGCTTTGATGGAGTCATTGTTGGGGTTCAGGGGAGCGAGAGAGAGAGAGAGAGGGTAGTGGGGTCAGTGTTCGTGTACAAGGGGTAGGGGAGAGAGAGGGTGTGGTGGGGTCAGCGTTAAGGCACAGGAGTAGAGGGACTGGACAACATTCACCGGGGCACCTCACTCACAACTGGTGTTGAGAGACAGAGAGGGAAGCAACTTTGTGATTGAGGTCGGGCGTGGCTGTTACAAGTGCTGTTAGCGCTGTGACGTATATATATAGAGAAGGTGGGGGGCACATGATACGTCTCATGGGCTATCTGGGTGTTGGGGAGTGAGACTATGGGGGCCGTGGGTAGGTTTGTAAGGGACGTGGGTGAGGATTGTGAGTGCACGGAGAGGTCCGTACTTGTTCACACGTAATTACTGCATAAGAACGTTGAGATCATGAGGGTATGATTGTAGTTACTTGTGCGCGTGGTTGCGTGTACCTGTGTAAAGTCACCTCTGTGCACTTACCTATAAGTGTGTGGTTGAAAGGGTCGAGTCTCAGCCCCACCTACTCGTTGGTCGCTATTGGGTTCAAACCTGATTTTCAGAGGCTTATCACACCTCTTATTAAAGTTATGTATTTATTCTGCCTCTACCACTCCCTTGTGCAGATCTTTACACTTTCTGACCACTCTAAGGCTGAAGAAATGCTTCGTAACGTCCCTATGACTAATCTGTGTTTTCAACTTCCTTCTCTGTCCTCGTGTTTCTGTTTCCTATCTCTCTAACAATCTGTCCCTGTCCGCCCCATCAGTTCCGCTCAGTATTTTGTAAGTTACCATAGCGCCCCTAGTCATCAAATTTAGCTCCCTTAATCTCTGCTCATAGCACATGTCCCTTAGTTCTAGGACTAATGTTGCCCACCTCTGCTTTCTCCCGTTTCATTTGCTTGATCAGAGATGCGTCCATATTGGTGCTTCGTACTACAATATGGGCCTGACATATTAGGTGCTATCATAAAGTTCCCGGCCTCGAATTTTTCCTCCTATCCTAAGTGAAATATGACATTGACGTAGGTAAAGCTGCACATTACACTCCTTTGTAAAATAACGTGGCTAGTTTCAGTACATTCAGTCATTCCTTTGAGGTTAGATGCACATTTTCAGCAATATCAGTGCATTGCGTTTTTTGTGTGTAATAAAATGGAATCTTTAAAAGAAATAACAGTGTGTGGTGTGTGTGTGTGTGTGTGTGTGTGTGTGTGTGTGTGTGTGTGTACTCACCTACTCACCTAATTCACCTAATTGTGGTTGCAGGGGTCGAGACTCAGCTCCTGGCCCCGCCTCTTCACTGATCGCTACTGGATCCTCTCTCTCTCTGCTTCCTGAGCTTTGTCATACCTCTTCTTAAAACTATGTATGGTTCCTGCCTCCACTACTTCACTTGCTAGGCTATTCCACTTGCTGACAACTCTATGACTGAAGAAATACTTCCTAACGTCCCTGTGACTCGTCTGAGTCTTCAGCTTCCAGTTGTGACCCCTTGTCCCTGTGTCCCCTCTCTGGAACATCCTATCTCTGTCCACCTTGTCTATTCCCCGCAGTATCTTGTATGTCGTTATCATGTCTCCCCTGACCCTTCTGTCCTCCAGTGTCGTCAGTCCGATTTCCCTTAACCTTTCCTCGTACGACATTCCCTTGAGCTCTGGGACTAGCCTTGTTGCAAACCTTTGTACTTTCTCTAACTTCTTGACGTGCTTGACCAGGTGTGGGTTCCAGACTGGTGCTGCATACTCCAGTATGGGCCTAACATACACAGTGTACAGTGTCTTGAACGATTCCTTATTAAGGTATCGGAACGCTATTCTCAGGTTTGCCAGGCGCCCGTATGCTGCAGCGGTGTGTGTGTGTGTGTGTGTGTGTGTGTGTGTGTGTGTGTGTGTGTGTGTGTGTGTGTGTGTGTGTGTGTGTGTGTGTGTGTGTGTATGTGTGTGTATGAAATTCTGCTTCAAGCTTGCTAAATTGGCTTCAGGAAGCATTTATCAATGAAGCAATGGGTCGGATTAAGTGTTTTCTCGATTCAAAGCAGAACGAACGTGAGTTGAGGATAATCAATACTCTGGTCATGCATCGTCAAGAACAAACACCAACAATGAAAAAGAAAAGAAGACTGTTGACGAAGATCGTCGTCAGAGTATCCAGGACACTGCAAGTGTCGTGGCAATTTCTTATGGGTCATATCAAAACATTTTTGATTAAACATTTGTACATGAGGGAGTGGCTGCAAAATTAGCGCTTCGCCTGTTGTTGACTCAAGACAAGAAAGACCATCATTTTCTGGTCAAAAACAACATGGCGTTCATCCCCACTCTCCACAATTCCAAGATCTAGCCCACTGTAACTTTCCCACTACCTTAATAAAAATGGCACTCAAGGGGAGGAGTTTTATGGATGTGGAGGAAATTCAAGCAGAATCTCCCGGCATACATAAGGGGGATTACCAATAGACCCTTGGCTATCTTCAAGCAGGCACTGGACAAGCACTTAAAGTCAGTACCTGACCAGCCGGGCTGTGGCTCGTACGTTGGATTGCTTGCAGCCAGCAGTAACAGCCTGGTTGATAAGGCTCTGATCCACCATGAGGGCCTGGTCACAGACCGAACCGCGGGGGCGTTGACCCCCGGAACTCTCTCCAGGTAAACTCCAGGTAAGAACCGCAGACAGCGCTAGACGCTGTTAAGAAAGAAAAGTTTCAGAAATATTTCAAGAAGTGGCATAGTCTCCGAGACCATTGTTTAGCCTCCCAGGGAGAGCACTTCAAGGGAAACAACTTCAACTAGGTGATTAGGCAAAGCTATACCGTTATGATAGCCCATAACTTTTTTATAGCACATTGTATGAAAGCTAATCTTAGATTTGCTAGACACATCTTTTCCGCAGCAGTTATTCAGTTGCTTTGCGACTCAGCAGAAATGCTCGAATAATACTCACCTGACGTCCTCCTTGAGTTAGGTTTATAGTCTAGTCTCATCATAAGTTTTTCGTCTTTAAACAGGTATGTTTTATACTATACCTTCCATCAATTCCTTCATGTATGCAAGAAATAGCACTGGTCCTAGTACTGACCCTTATGAACTCCCCACTCGTCATATGCACCCATTCAAACAACTGGTCTCTGACAATCACTCGTTGTGTGTGTGTGTGTGTGTGTGTGTGTGTGTGTGTGTGTGTGTGTGTGTGTGTGTGTGTGTGTGTGTGTGTGTGTGTGTGTGTGTGTGTGTGTGTGTGTGTGTGTGTGTGTCTGTACTCACCTAATTATGCTTGCAGGGGTCGATTCACAGCTCCTGGCCCTACCCCTAAACTGATCGCTACTAGGTCACTCTCTAACTGCTCCATGAGCTTTATCATACCTCTTCTTAAAGCTATGTATGTTGCCTGCCTTCACTACCTCACTTTCCAGACTATTCCACTTCCTGACAACTCTGTGACTGAATAAATACTTCCTAACATCCCTGTGACTCATCTGAGTCTTCAGCTCCCAATTGTGACCCCTTGTTGTGTGTGTGTGTGTGTGTGTGTATGTGTGTGTGTGTGTGCGTGTGTGTGTGTGTGTGCGTGTGTGTGTGTGCGTGTGTGTGTGTGTGTTTTGCATAACCAAAATTGACCAATTAATCAGCAATGTCCTAAAAATACATTTTTTCTAAAAGTATTTAATGGATTTGATATATTTTTCATTGAAATAGAGCAAAAAATTTTGCAATAAAACCAACTTAATAAATCTAATTTAATTTTTCCTAACCACGCTAAACATCTTCGATCAGTTTATTAAGTTTTAATTAAAATAAGTGATACATTATTTTTATTATGATAAGACTGATTTCACGAATTTTCTTGCATACACAAATTTTCACTTTTGGTTAAACAGAAATTATATATATATATATATATATATATATATATATATATATATATATATATATATATATATATATATATATATATATATATATATATATATATATATATATATATATATATATAGAGAGAGAGAGAGAGAGATAGATATAGTAGAACGAAATTAACTCAGAGGCATCCATACCATCGTATGTTCTGGGATGACGAGTACAGCACCAAGTTTGGCTGGGTGCGTCATTCTTGAGAACTGTGTGGTCCCGTGGACTAGAGCGTCATGAGGCGGGCCAAAGCAGCATGGGTTCGACTCCTTGGCTAGTTGCAGTGTTGTTGTTACTGATATATATATATATATATATATATATATATATATATATATATATATATATATATATATATATATATATACATACATATATAATATATATGCGTGTGTGTGTGTGTGTACTCACCTAGTTGAGGTTGCAGGGGTCGAGTCCTAGCTCCTGGCCCCGCCTCTTCACTGGTCGCTACTAGGTCACTCTCCCTGAACCGTGAGCTTTATCATACCTCTGCTTAAAGCTATGCATGGATCCTGCCTCCACTACATCGCTTCCCAAACTATTCCACTTCCTAACTACTCTGTGGCTGAAGAAATATTTTCTAACATCCCTGTGATTCATCTGTGTCTTCAGCTTCCAACTGTGTCCCCTTGTTGCTGTGTCCCATCTCTGGAACATCCTGTCTTTGTCCACCTTGTCAATTCCTCTCAGTATTTTGAATGTCGTTATCATGTCCCCCCTATCTCTCCTGTCCTCCAGTGTCGTCAGGTTGATTTCCCTTTAACCTCTCCTCGTAGGACATACCTCTTAGCTCTGGGACTAGTCTTGTTGCAAACCTTTGCACTTTCTCTAGTTTCTTTACGTGCTTGGCTAGGTGTGGGCTCCAAACTGGTGCCGCATACTCCAATATGGGCCTAACGTACACAGTGTACAGGGTCCTGAATGACTCTTTATTAAGATGTCGGAATGCTGTTCTGAGGTTTGCTAGGCGCCCATATGCTGCAGCAGTTATTTGGTTGATGTGCGCTTCAGGAGATGTGCCTGGTGTTATACTCACCCCAAGATCTTTTTCCTTGAGTGATATTTGGAGGCTCTGGCCCCGTAGACTATACTCCGTCTGCGGTTTTCTTTGCCCTTCCCCAATCTTCATGACTTTGCACTTGGTGAATGTGTGTGTGTGTGTGTGTGTGTGTGTGTGTGTTTGTGTGTATGTGTGTGTGTATGTGTGTGTGTGTGTGTGTGTGTGTGTGTGTGTGTGTGTGTGTGTCTGTGTGTCTGTGTGTGTGTGTGTGTGTCTGTGTGTATCTGTGTGTCTGTGTGTGTATCTGTGTGTCTGTGTGTCTCTGTGTGTCTGTGTGTGTCTCTGTGTGTCTCTGTGTGTCGTACAGAATAAATAAAATTTGTCAGTTAGCAAGAACTCATTTAAAATCAAGTCTTTTCTATAATTTTCACTTATACGTTTAAAGATATATATTTTTCATTTATGTTAATATAAAATAATCATTTTGTGCCAAAAGAACCTTAGAAAACTTACCCAGCCCTATTATAACAAGCGCAATCTAATTAAGTATAATTCAACTAAATGTATTTTAGATAAGTTTACAATAATTTAATCATAAACAAATAAATGAAATATATATTTTCGTTAGGTTCAGAATGATTTTTGCGGAATTACTGAATACGCAAATTTTCTCTAGCCTTATTCGACAAGAAGAACGTTGCTATTTTAGCAAAAATCGAAAATTTTACTTATTCGGCTGAGGAGGAGTTGTTAAGGTGGTTTGGACATGTGGTGAGAATGGAACAAAATAGAATGACTTCGAGAGCGTATAAATCTATAGTGGAGGGAAGGCGGGGTAGGGGTCGACCTAGGAAAGGTTGGAAGGAGGGGGTAAATGAGGTTTTGTGTTCGAGGGGCTTGGACTTCCAGCAAGCATGCTTGAGCGTGTTAGATAGGAGCGAAAGGAGACAAATGGTTTTTAGGACTTGACGTGCTGTTGGAGTGTGAGCAAGGTAAGATTTAGTAAGGGATTCAGGGAAACCGGCAGACCGGACTTGAGTCCTGGAGATGGGAAGTACAGTGTCTGTACTCTGAAGGAGGGGTGTTAATGTTGCAGTTTTATAACTATAGTGTGAGCACGCCTCTGGCAAAACAGTGATGGAGTGAATGACGATGTGTTATTAATTTATATATATATATATATATATATATATATATATATATATATATATATCGTGAGGGTTTTTCACAATACTACACTCTCTAGTTAACCTTCCACCACCCACTGGTGATGTGATGTATCCTGTAGACTTGGTGGGACCTTAGAAACACTGGGGTGGTAAACAATGTCCCTACTTCAGTACCTATCTTCTCAAGCTCCCCAACTAACTCCGAGACCCTGGATTAGGAAAATTTGGCTCCTGTGTCCATATTATGAAGATTTTGTGTCAGTAGAACTGACTTTTACTTGAACTGCATTTTTAATGATTATCAAAATATAATTTGACAATAAAAGAATTTGAGTGGAATTGACATTCCTCAGTAATTTGTCTTGTCTACTTATTAACAAATATTAATATCATATATTAGTGCACGCTTGGGACAACATATGTTCTTAAATAACCCGCACATAGAAGAGAGGAACTTACGACGACGTTTCGGTCCTACTTGGACCATTTACAAAGTCAAACGACCGAAACGTCGTCGTAAGCTCCTCTCTTATACGTGCGGGTTATTTGTGTATCGTTCCAGTCACGGTGTTATTTAACACATGTTCTTACGATACCAATTTATTGTAGTGATGGTATATCATACCGCCTCCTACAGGAAGATTACATCGAAAAATTGACCAATATCGAGTAAACTCATCTGTTGTTGTGTGGTTTGTAACACACTGGGAGGCGAAACTCAATTATTGAAGAGGACTTGATGTTATAGACAATATGGCGTCTCATTCACAGTTTCCGTGTCGAATTTTCTCTCGTCCAGTCACTACATTCCTTCATTCCTTGACATTTACAGTTGTCTGTCCTTTTCCCGTTATACTGCAGCATTGAATTACCAGACAATATTGCTATCGGACACTACAAATTAGAGGAAAACCTTCACGAACAAGCCAGTTCATCCTATCCTCGTTCCTCCCCGCTTAGCTTCTCCACTCTCCTATCTCATATACAAATATATATTTAAATTTACTAACATTTCTGGGTGTGTAATAGATATACATTGTCTGAATATTATTTCCTTCAATATTACAATAATTCCACTTTACTTAATTAACTTAATACATTGTGAAAGGAAGTTATAGTGAATATGCTGGTATGTATAATGTTCGCCAAGACCGTAGTCCTGGCACGGGTCTCAATCTTGTGATGACCCGTCTCTGGTATAGTGAATATGCTGGTCCCCTGTGACTTATCACCTTTTAAAAGTCACAATAATATTAAATACCTGCATTATTATATAAACATTAGTATCCCTACCAGTTATTACATTTAAATCATAGGAAAATTATCAAAATTTTTCACATATATAATGCAACAATCTCAATGACGATTCTGGGAATTTCGCGTTGCAACCAACACTTTTTCAAGAGCTTGTAATAGTGAAAAGTAATGGAGATGAGCCCAGGTGTGGCATTGGAGGTATCCCACAAGGAAAGAGAACCATCTAGGGGAAACTAGCCTGAATGACCGTTAGATGCTTGATGGCAGCCTGAATGACCGTTAGATGCTTGATGGCAGCCTGAATGACCGTTAGATGCTTGATGCCATAGCCTGAATGACCGTTAGATGCTTGATGCCATAGCCTGACTGACCGTTAGATGCTTGATGACATAGCCTGACTGTCCGTTAGATGCTTGATGACATAGCCTGACTGACCGTTAGATGCTTGATGACATAGCCTGACTGTCCGTTAGATGCTTGATGACATAGCCTGACTGACCGTTAGATGCTTGATGACATAGCCTGACTGACCGTTAGATGCTTGATGACATAGCCTGACTGACCGTTAGATGCTTGATGACATAGCCTGACTGACCGTTAGATGATTGATGGCATAGCCTGACTGACCGTTAGATGCTTGATGACATAGCCTGACTGACCGTTAGATGCTTGATGGCATAGCCTGACTGACCGTTAGATGCTTGATGACATAGCCTGACTGACCGTTAGATGCTTGATGACATAGCCTGACTGACCGTTAGATGCTTGATGACATAGCCTGACTGACCGTTAGATGCTTGATGCCATAGCCTGACTGACCGTTAGATGCTTGATGACATAGCCTGACTGACCGTTAGATGCTTGATGCCATAGCCTGACTGACCGTTAGATGCTTGATGACATAGCCTGACTGACCGTTAGATGCTTGATGACATAGCCTGACTGACCGTTAGATGCTTGATGCCATAGCCTGACTGACCGTTAGATGCTTGATGCCATAGCCTGACTGACCGTTAGATGCTTGATGACATAGCCTGACTGTCCGTTAGATGCTTGATGGCATAGCCTGACTGTCCGTTAGATGCTTGATGACATAGCCTGACTGTCCGTTAGATGCTTGATGGCATAGCCTGACTGACCGTTAGATGCTTGATGACATAGCCTGACTGTCCGTTAGATGCTTGATGACATAGCCTGACTGACCGTTAGATGCTTGATGACATAGCCTGACTGACCGTTAGATGCTTGATGACATAGCCTGACTGACCGTTAGATGCTTGATGACATAGCCTGACTGACCGTTAGATGATTGATGGCATAGCCTGACTGACCGTTAGATGCTTGATGACATAGCCTGACTGACCGTTAGATGCTTGATGGCATAGCCTGACTGACCGTTAGATGCTTGATGCCATAGCCTGACTGACCGTTAGATGCTTGATGACATAGCCTGACTGACCGTTAGATGCTTGATGACATAGCCTGACTGACCGTTAGATGCTTGATGCCATAGCCTGACTGACCGTTAGATGCTTGATGACATAGCCTGACTGACCGTTAGATGCTTGATGCCATAGCCTGACTGACCGTTAGATGTTTGATGACATAGCCTGACTGACCGTTAGATGCTTGATGACATAGCCTGACTGACCGTTAGATGCTTGATGACATAGCCTGACTGACCGTTAGATGCTTGATGCCATAGCCTGACTGACCGTTAGATGCTTGATGACATAGCCTGACTGACCGTTAGATGCTTGATGACATAGCCTGACTGACCGTTAGATGCTTGATGGCATAGCCTGACTGACCGTTAGATGCTTGATGACATAGCCTGACTGACCGTTAGATGCTTGATGACATAGCCTGACTGACCGTTAGATGCTTGATGACATAGCCTGACTGACCGTTAGATGCTTGATGACATAGCCTGACTGACCGTTAGATGCTTGATGACATAGCCTGACTGACCGTTAGATGCTTGATGACATAGCCTGACTGACCGTTAGATGCTTGATGACATAGCCTGACTGACCGTTAGATGCTTGATGACATAGCCTGACTGACCGTTAGATGCTTGATGACATAGCCTGACTGACCGTTAGATGGTTGCCATAGACTGACTGACCGTTAGATGCTTGATGACATAGCCTGACTGACCGTTAGATGCTTGATGGCATAGCCTGACTGACCGTTAGATGCTTGATGACATAGCCTGACTGACCGTTAGATGCTTGATGCCATAGCCTGACTGACCGTTAGATGCTTCATGACCGTTAGATGCATGATGCCAAAGGTTCAAGGCTGTATTTTAAGAAACAGCCGAAGAAAACAGCCCAGCACATAAGCGTTGCAGATGTAGTAATAAACAGAAGAACGAAGAATGGATCACTCGTGCAACATATGGGAATCTTTACTGAGGAAACGGTTCGCCAGCCAGTGGCTTCATCAGTTATATACAAAGAAGGACGTTATATAAGCCACTTTTCCCAGCATATGCTGCAGTTTCCTCGAGATTGATGGGCTGAAAACGTCGATTCTAGGCTGAGGGACTGATTACCTCAAAATCATATTCTACCGTTCTTCTTTGTATTGGACTGAAGAAGCCACTGGCTGGAGAACCGTTTCCTCATCAAGGACTCACAAATGTTGCACAAGTGTCTCATTCTTCAACCTGTCGGTTTTTCTAAACCATTTATCACGCAAACAGGAAATATATCGCTAATGACATGACAAAAATCAAGAAAGAGCCAACAGATTTCCATACGATATAACCTTGGTAATATGACATTGGTGATTCGAGGGATTTAAGTAAAAATTTAAGTAAAAATCTCAAAACAAAGAATATTTTATTTTGAAAATTCCCGTCGCGTTTAAGACACATTTGGTGATGTTACATATGCAGACAGATGTGCCAGATGCAAACGTATGATCTACAGATGTGCCAGATGCACCTGTCGCTTTTCCCCGTGGTTCCCGGAGCGACATTTTAGCCCTTCCCACGGGGGATCATTCATCGCTTTCTGTAAAATCATCAACTTCTCATTTCTAATTTACAGAGCCATACTTTTTTTGGATTGTTTCCCAGCTATTAACAATTTTAATTTGATTTCTACAATATTTTTCTTTCCATTTTTGAGAGAGTGAGGAAGTCTTAAAGAAATTTAAAGTGGCCTTTATCGTGTCTTTAGAATGCTGATTCCTGATGAAATATATCCTTAAAACTTCGTACCTCTAAAAATCAAATCCCTAAAAATCTAATTCCTAAAAAGTTATGTCCCTAAATAAATCATATTTTTAAAAGATCGTAGCCCTTACAAGTTAACTGGAAAAAAGGCAGTTTCCCCAGAATCACGCTCTCCTAAAAAAAAAAAAATCACGTTTCCCCAAAATATCACTTCTCCCCTAAAAAGTTAAGTCCCCAAAGATCACATCTATCCAAACATCCAGTCTCCTCAAACATCAAATCTCCCCAAACATTTAACCTCCCCAAACATTCATTTTCCCCAAACATACAATCTTCCCAAACATCAAATCTCCCCAAACATTTAACCTCCCCAAACATTCATTTTCCCCAAACATACAATCTTCCCAAACATCAAATCTCCCCAGACATTCAGTGTCCCTTAAAAATCAAATCTAAGAAAAGTTACTTCTCCTAAAAACTCAAAACTACGGCAAAATCATATCTCTTTAAAAATTAAATGTTTCTAATCAAATGTCTAAAAAAATCTAATCTTTAAAATTTAGATGTAGGTTGTCTCCACTTACTGAAAATATTACGATGCTATTCAACTACAAAAATTAAATATTCTTCTTCCACTTTCATCAATCATGTATCTCAGTCCCGCAGCCTTTTTCCAGATGTTTCAGCTCAGCTGTACTCACCTGTAAACTCAGCTGTGTTATCTCAGCAGTACTTACCTATAAGTTCAGCTGTGTGTTATGAAAGCAGTCTGAGTCAGCTTCCAGCTCAGACGAGTCATGTCAGCTAGGTCAGGTCAGTTGTGTTACAGGAAAACATTTACGGTAACTGACTTGTAATCTTCACTGTTCTCTAATTATATTAACGTTTCTCACCAAATACCTCTATCCATTTTCCTGTTTTTGTCAGCAGGTGTACTTTACCCACTTCATGTCGGCAGCTGTACTTTTCCTGTTCTTATATGACAAGTATATTTTCCCCGTTCGTGTCAGATCCATTTTCCTCTTCCTGTACGGCATGTTTCCTCCCTTTTCCGTCATCAGATATGCGGTCTCCTGTTTCTTCCAGAACTACATCTACTGTTCTTACCAACAGGTGCATTTACCCCCTCCCTCTTTCCAGGTGTACTTCCCCTTGTTCTCTTCCTCCCCAGTGGGGCGGGCCACCCAACCTGGGCCACCCAGCTGGTCGTGTAGTCAGCCTCCACCAAGAGTCACTTGGGCTATAAACACGGGCCGTAAACGCACTCAAATGTTCGGCAGCCAATAACTGACGCCAGGAACAAGAATTCTGATACCACTCTCAGAAAATATTATTTCCTCCCCCCCCCCTCCTCTCTTCTCCCCGGCTATTACCCTGAATAAGGCGTAATGCGAAAAGAGAAATAAGGAAGTCTTGAAGGTAGAAGCGTTTATCAATATGGTGTTGGATCATTCGTACTTGTGGCTGGCCTATACGGCAAGGGATCTGAAATGGGGTTGAAGATAACGCCTGCACGAGAGTGTGGCGGGTCGTGTTTAGCATAAGAGCGGACATAAAGTGACCGCTAATATCCGCACAATGCCTTGCAAGCGAACTCCATCGAAATTTACGCAACCCAGGCCCAAAAGAAGGTTTGAGAGAGAGATCAGGAATGACCCGCACATGCCAATCAGAGCTGAGACAAACGCCAGCCGCCACTGGCTCTGTTGATCTCTAAAAGCCAACAAGGAAGCTCAGGTACAGAGGAACAGCGGAGAGCACTAAAATATGGCTTAAATGGAAGACAATGACATATTGCAGAACAAAGTCTTATTTGTTAGGTAAATGGACAGAGATGTAACTGTGACATTTGATTGTGGCAACGTCTCGCTCTCTAGAAGCTTCGTCAAGCCGTTACGACGCTTGACAAAGCTCCTGGAGAGCGAAACGTTGCAACAATAAAATGTGCCTTTAAAATAAACCCCCGCTTTTAGTGGATTATTTGCAACCGTGTTATTGCGATTTCGTAAGTCATGTAACACTAGCTGCATCTGTGTCCTTATATCTAACATTTTGTCTATAGCTCTAGTATTATTACTAAGTTTGTACTGGGACAACATTTCTCTCTTCACAGCCAAACGTTGTCTCAAAACAAAAATTGTTCCGCAACTTCACTTATTTTCTTCATACTTTTTAACAGTACGTCATTTCCTCCAGTTTGAAACTTAGGTATTAAGCAGCGGAAGATAATGCTGGAACATGACGTAAGTATATTTAAAAAAGTGAGTTCGAATATAGGCTTTTGTTGACGGCTATGTAGTCAGCCTTGAGAATCTATTTAGAACACGAGAAGAGTTAAATACGTTATAATTAACTTACACTAAAGCTTCTGGCTATGAATTTCTCCTCTGCCTCCCGGCACTATCAAGATAAATACGCAATCTCATTCTTTTTTGTAATTCTTTCCAGTTCAATTTTCCCATTCTGTGTACTTAAGAATTCTCTCAAACATTTAGTCTTCATATCTTAAGTGGATTCTCCTTTACCTTGGTCTTCCTGTTATGCTTCTTTCCGTGTTTGTTTTCTCAAAGTATTCAGAACTAAGGGGTGTCTCTTATCCTATTTCATCTATGTCAGATCTGCTTAGAGTGAAAATTATGGCCAGCCTTGCTGGCTCATCCCCTTCAATCTCTCTCCGTTGTATCCTTAAAATGTTGGCACAAAGTTTCCCATCACTTCGGTCCCTAACGTAGAGTGATGTTTCTGAGTATTTTGATCTCAAAACACTCTATGCACAAATTATTCAACACAAGAGGCAAAGGATTACCCATGGCCATGCCAAATTCCTGTAATCCTTTGTCTCCTGTGTTGAGTAATTAGTACATCGAGTATTTTGAGACCAAAATGCTCAGATGATATACTCGGTCTTTGGTCTTATAATGAGAATCCTGATGACTTTCTACCCAGATTAAACTCACTGGCTCCTTCCTTTAAATTCATTTTGGAAAGTGAGGCAAATGGAATAAATCCATTTCTGGATATGACTATCCATAGATCTGGTAGAACATTTAAGTTCAATATTTACAGCAAGTCTACTTACATATGTTCATACATACATTACTGTTCGAATCACCAAACACATATTAAATCGAGTGAATTTACTTCTATGTTTTTAGAGATCTTAAGATTTGTAGCCCTGAATTGTATGATGGGGAAGTTGGAAAAATTTATGAAATTAATTCTAATTGACAATATCTACGAATGTTTTTTGTTAAAGCTTCACATAAAGCTTAAAAAAATTATTTTACAAAATAGAGACTGACAAAGAGTATAAGCTTGAGAATTTGTTGGTTTCACCAGATAATGAAAATATCTCTCGTCTCTCACAATCTCTTGATAGTTTAATGTTAAAATTATCTTTAAGTTTGACAATACCGTAAAAAAAATATATTAGAAATTCTCCATGGAAATATTTGGGTTGTGTACTCCATCCCTTGTAAAAACTGTGATACCTTTCACTTAGGACAAACTGGCAAATATCTCGAGACCAGAGTTACAAAACATAAATATGCAATATATAATGAACAAGAATTCATTGTTTTGTTCATTTATATAAGAGTTACAGGCCATTGTGTAGACTGGAGTAATGCAGAAGAATTAAGAACTACTTCCTTGTAATATTACAGTTCAAAGAAATATTGTGGAATCTTCTCTTACGAACAACATATTTCAAATTTGAGTTCCGGTATCTATAAACTTGGCAGTTTCAAAGTGCAGATTATTGTTCATAATCTTAAAGGTAAAAATATTTTTGAAAAAAATTCAGAGTGTGGTCTTTGTCAAACAAACAATTTGTCTTGAATTTTATACATATGCTGGAAAAATGAGCCGATGAAAATACTACAATGCTTCCTTCTTTCTTCTTGAGCTTATGGCCTAAATTATTTAATTTAAAATACCTATACACTTTTTTCCTTGTAACTGGTTGTAAATAATTTTAATATATTTAGAAGTTTTACTTATTTGCAATTTTATGTTTTACTGCAAAAAAACTTTATTATTATTATTTGTAATGGAAAATGTGGAAGAGTAAGCCTCGTACAGTGTATTTTGAGGTATCACCTCACTGTTTACCGTATGGAATGTTCTCTCTTTATCCCAATCCTCTGAAGATATGAATATAAGCACATGAAAGCGCTCAAGTGTTTTTCTTTTGTTTATTTTCATTGTGGTTATTTTTATATATTTGCAGTCACGAGTTTTATTGGAATAAATCACAATATATATATATATATATATATATATATATATATATATATATATATATATATATATATATATATATATATATATATATATATATATATATATCCGGAAATAAACGTATACACAAAGGCTACAAAACGTCACGTTTGAAGTGCCGCCATAAAATAACAGCATTAAGAAACAGTTTACTAGTGATAGATGTTTAATGGGAGAGCTGCGAGATTAATGTGACACCCGTCAATATGGCTGACATAAATTATGATAATATTATTTACACCATAAATACTTCTCTTGTTTTCTCTTGTAACGGCGTCTTAAAGTGAACGTCGTAGACAAGTCATGTCCCGTATTTAATAGATTACTAATAAAAATATATAGCAAGCACTAGAGAAATACACACACACACACACACACACACACACACACACACACACACACACACACACACACACACATATATATATATATATATATATATATGCAAAACAACCACTCTGAAAGAGTGGTTGTTTTGCATATTCTGAAATCACCTGTTTACTGTGATCTTATTGCATATATATATATATATATATATATATATATATATATATATATATATATATATATATATATATATATATATATATATATATATATATATATATGCAAAACAACCACTCTGAAAGAATAGAGAAATTCCAAGCGCTTTCGTGACTACTCACATTATCAAGGAACTATGAAAGTAAAGCATCCAAGGAAGCTATATAAGGGGTCTGGCCAACACCTCACTATCAGATCCCACAACGGTTAAACACGTGACGCGCGGCGAGCCAACTTGGATAGGTCCTTTGCACAACTCACCCCCAAGCTATTCTACCCAAGAAAATTTAAAAATTATTTGTCCAGTGTATTATTAAATTCTTCCCAAATTCTATTAATTATAAATGGATCTAATTTATATAAACCAAAGGAAATATTCATATTATTTTCAAAACTGCTTTTTATGAAACAAGATTCAATTATATTCCTGTCGACCATGGACTTGCTTGATACTACTTTCTCAACTTTTTGAAAATAAATTGGATGGTTAAAATCTCTTACATGAATAAATAGAGCATTGGAATCTTGTCCAGTTCTAATGCTATATTTATGTTGTTTTAATCTTAGTTCGAGATTTTTACCAGTTTGACCGTAATAAACTTTACCGCAAATTTTACAAGGAATCTTATAGACACATCCATCAGCATTTTGGGGGGAATTCTTTATCAAAAGTTTTTTTACTGTATCAAGATTTTTGAATACAACTTAAATATTAAAAGTCTTAAGAAGAGAAGGCATATCAACCAAGTTTTCATGGTAAGGGAGAACCAACATATTTTTAGTTGAATAAGGCTGGTTGCCTCTTTTTGGATTATAAAAAGTGTTTCTAGCAACTTTAAAAGATTTATCAATTACATTTCTTGGGTATTTTAAATCATTACCTATTTCATAAATTTTGGATATTTCCTCATCTATGAACTCAGGACTACAAATTCGTAAAGCTCTCAAAAACATTGATGAGAAAACAGACAGTTTGACTCTATCTTGATGCGAGGAATAATAGTGGACATAGGAACAGTTATTTGTAGGTTCATTATTACCCATAATAATTAAAACATCTAGAAAAGGCAATGAGTTATTTTCTTCAAACTCAACAGTAAAGATTATAGAATGGGCTAAGCTATTTAATTTTCCAAGAAAATGTTGTATATCTACATTTTTGGGCATAAGACACAAAATATCATCAACATATCTGAACCATTTAGCTCTATTAGGGAGGATTGTGTTAAGCAACCTTGTTTCAAAAAATTCCATGTATAGGTTACTAAGAACAGGTGAAAGAGGATTTCCCATTGCTATACTAAACTTCTGAGTGTAAAATTTATCATTAAATACAAATTTTGCATCAACAATGCAAAATTTAATAAGTTTAATGATAGTAGGAACTGGCAATGGTAAATCATAGTTAACGAGTTCTTCAGATAAGAAACTTAATAAATCATCAACAGGAAATTTCGTAAACAAGGAAGTAACATCAAAACTAACCATGTTAAAATCATTTAAGTCAGTCAAGGAGCTTAATTTATCAACCAAGTCTATGTTGTTTTTAACATTAAAGTTAGAAATTTCCTTTGGTTTATATAAATTAGATCCATTTATAATTAATAGAATTTGGGAAGAATTTAATAATACACTGACAAATAATTTTTAAATTTTCTTGGGTAGAATAGCTTGGGGGTGAGTTGTGCAAAGGACCTATCCAAGTTGGCTCGCCGCGCGTCACGTGTTTAACCGTTGTGGGATCTGATAGTGAGGTGCTGGCCGGACCCCTTATATAGCTTCCTTGGATGCTTCACTTTCATAGTTCCTTGATAATGTGAGTAGTCACGAAAGCGCTTGGAATTTCTCTATTCTTTCAGAGTGGTTGATTTGCATATTTTGAAATCACCTGTTTACTGTGATCTTATTGCATATATATATATATATATATATATATATATATATATATATATATATATATATATATATATATATATATATATATATGTCGTGCCAAATATGTAAAACTGGTCAATTAGCAAGAACTCAATTAAAATTAAGTCCTTTCTGAAATTTTCTCTTATACGTTTAAAGATATATTTTTTTCATTAATGTTAATGTAAAAAAAATTAATTTTGCACCAAAAGAATCTTAGAAAACTTACCTAACCTTATTATAACAAGAACAATTTATTTTAGCCTAACCTAACTAAATATATTTTAGATTTGTTTACAATAACTTAATACTAAACAAACTCAGTGAAATATATTTTTTTCGTTAGGTTCAGAATGATTTTGGCGAAATTATTGCATACACAAATTTTCGTTTGTCCTATATGGCAAGATGAGCGTTGCTATTTAAGCCAAGATCGCAAGTTCTGCCTATTCGGCACGACATATAAATATACATATATATATATATATATATATATATATATATATATATATATATATATATATATATATATATATATATATATATATATATATATGTATAGGGGGTGGTAGGAGAAGCAAATATTCAAACAGCTCCGGGGAGAACCTTGAGTTTTCCCTGGGGTACGTTTATTGTCTTCTCTGAGGATGAGGGTCCCCATTCCAGCTATAGAGGTGGTACTTCCCTATATATATATATATATATATATATATATATATATATATATATATATTTTTTATATATATATATATATATATATATATATATATATATATAAACATTTTTTATTTTTTATTATCACACCGGCCGATTCCCACCAAGGCAGGGTGGCCCGAAAAAGAAAAACTTTCACCATCATTCACTCCATCACTGTCTTGCCAGAAGGGTGCTTTACACTACAGTTTTTAAACTGCAACATTAACACCCCTCCTTCAGAGTGCAGGCACTGTACTTCCCATCTCCAGGACTCAAGTCCGGCCTGCCGGTTTCCCTGAATCCCTTCATAAATGTTACTTTGCTCACACTCCAACAGCACGTCAAGTATTAAAAACCATTTGTCTCCATTCACTCCTATCAAACACGCTCAAGCATGCCTGCTGGAAGTCCAAGCCCCTCGCAAAGTTGTAGAAATGACTAAGAAATCTCAGCAGATTCGTTCTGAGGGATGCTTGCTATTGAGGGTAGAAGAGGTTGGAAACACACAGTGCCCCAGGCACAAGCAAAGATATTGGAGTGGTTAGTTAGTAAAATTAACTTTGATAACATAACGATTATCAAAATTATCAGTCAGATTTCAAGGCAATATAAAGGACTTAACATTCTGAATATAGATGTGTCTGGCAATTGTCTTAGGGAAATTCCACACACTTAAGGAAAACGGCTCATTGGTAGGCTCGCCTAAAGGGTATTCTAACAGTCGAGCCTCAAAAGGGAAGACAAACCCTAAGCCCTAATTCCTTGGAGTGGACCCCTGGCAGCTAAGACAATCCAAATCATTCATATAAGAATCCAGTTTTAGACTGTGCATAATAGCCTCAGTTAAAAACGAATCGAGCTTAAACAACCCACTACTACCATTATATAATGAATCTTTATCGTGTTTAATAACTGCAGACTCAAGCCATGGAGTACATGGAACAATGACCTTTGCCTCAGACCACTTAGCGGGATTATTACAATCTCATGTGAGGTTGAGCATTTTTACTGATGTTGTGTAATTCTAACATTTAGAGGTTTGCCAGTCTGCTCCATATAGGATAAATTGCAGCCTTGGCATCCAATCCTGTACACACCACCTACACAGTGTTTCGGGGAATTCTTGATCAACATACTTTTAACAGTCGGTGAATTCTTAAAAGCAACTTGTATACTGAACCTCTTAGGACATTCGGTAGGACTGATAAATTTTCAATGTATGGTAGGACAAGCACATTCTTGTTATGAGGAGTTATTCTAGGTTCAGTCAGTACTGCCGAATGCCTGAAAGAGATTCAGTATGCTAGGCTGAAACTTATTCTATGTGGGACAGACTGGCAGACATCTAAATGTCAGAATTACACATCAGTATTCAGTAAGGACTGCTCAAGAATCAAATGCGATGCTCACCCACACATGAGATTGTAATGATCCTGCTAAGTGGTTTGAGGCAAAGGTCATGTAATTCATGGCTAGAAAGAAATATCCTCGAGTCTGCAATTATTAAACACGATAAACATCTGTTATATAATGGTAGTAGTGGGTCGTTTAAGCTCGAGTCATTGATAATTGAGGCTATTGTGCATAGTCTACAACCAGATTCTTATATGAATGCTCTGGTTTGTCTTGGCTGCCAGGGTTCTACTCAGAGGAATTAGGGCTTAGGGTTTGTCTCCCCTTTTGAGGCTCGACCGTTAGTCTACCCCGTTAGGTGAGCTTACCATCGAACAGTTTTCCTTAAATGTGTGGAATTTCCCTGAGACGACATCTCAAGGAAGGTTCCTTGATGCTGGTGAGGGGCTCTTGATCTTGGGAACTGGATCTGTGCTCCAATTCCCTGAATTAACTCTGAATACCTTCCATCCCCCAACAGGCGCTGTATAATCCTACGGGTTTAGCTCTTCCCCCTTGATTATAATAGTACTAATCCTTGAGATGATTGCCAGACACATCTATATTCAGAATGTTAAGTCCTCTATATTGCCCTGAAATTCGACTGATAATTTTGATAACCGTTATGTTACCAATGTTAAATTTGCTAGTTAAGCACTCGAATACATTTTATTCTGGGCTGACTATCCTCTATTTCTATAATACTCAATCTGTCTGGCACTAGGCACTCGTGTGCCTGGGGCACTGTATGCTTCCCACCTCTCCTACCCTCAGTCTTAGCATGCGTCCCTCTGAACGAATCTGCTGAGATTTCTTTCTCTACAACTTTACAAGCTCCTGATGAAGTGTTGATTTCAACACGAAAGGCCTACAGCTGTGGCTGTTTTGCATCTTCAGTTGAAAATGTATCTTGGATCAATGACCATTATTAATATATTAAAGGTCATAACTAGAGGACTGTGCAACAAACATATTGGCGTGTAAAGTGTGTGGCTTTAACGCCTTGTGTAAAATACTGAGAACTGTCATTACGACAACACTTTAAACCATAAGTATTGTTCTCGCATGTTTTCTAGATTATATGCACTCAGTTTGTGTTCGTAAACACAATCAACACTCACGTTGTGTTTTTACATACTGTCAACACAATATTTAAAGTGAATGTATAATTACTTTTCACAAAAGAATTATGTGTACAACATATATAGAGAGAGAAGGGAGAGAGAGAGAGAGAGAGAGAGAGAGAGAGAGAGAGAGAGAGAGAGAGAGAGAGAGAGAGAGAGAGAGAGAGAGAGAGAGAGAGAGTGAGAAAGGTGAACGTTAAGTGTACAGTAAGCCACTCTACTCCCCCCACAGCATGAATCTTTTTTGATGGTGATCTCACCCACTGAGATGGGTACTGTGTATGTGTACTCAACTAGTTGTACTCACCTACTTGTAGTTGCAGGGGTTGAGTCACAGCTCCTGGTCCCGCCCACTCTCTCCCTGTTCCATGAGCTTAATCCTATCTCTTCTTAAACCTATGTATAGATCCTGCCCCCACTACATCACTCTCTAGATTGTTCCACTTCCTGACAACTTTATGACTGAAGAAATACTTCCTAACATCCCTGTGACTCATCTGAGGTTTCAACTTTCGGCTGTGATGCCTTGTTGCTGTGTCCCATGTCTGAAACATTCTATCCCTATCCACCTTGTCAATTCCTCTCAGTATTTTGTATGTTGTTCCTATGTCTACTGTCCTCCAGTATTGTCAGGTCAATTTCCCTTATGCTCTCTTCGAAGAATATACCTCTTAGCTCCGGGACTAGTCTTGCTGCAAATCTTTGCACTTTATCTATTAGATTTGCCAAGCGCCCATATGCTACAGCAGTTATTTGATTGATGTGCACTTTAGATGTGCTCGGTATGATGGACGGTCACTCTAAGATCATTTTTCCTTAAGTGAGTTTTGCAGTCTTTGACCTCCTATGCTGTACTCCGTCTTCGGTCTTCTTTGTCCTGTGTTTGTGTGTGTGTGTGTGTGTGTGTGTGTGTGTGTGTGTGTGTGTGTGTGTGTGTGTGTGTGTGTGTGTGTGTGTGTGTGTGTGTGTGTGTGTGTGTGTGTGTGTGTGTGTGTGTGTGTGTGTGTGTGTGTGTGTGTGTGTGTGTGTGTGTGTAGTCACCGAGCATTGCTCACTGATTTATATTCGTCATTTATTTGTGTTTTTGAGGGTTGAAATCTGGGTTCTTAAGCTTCACTGATCGGCATTTCTTGTTTCTGGCCACTTGAACCCTATAATTTCAATTCTTAAAACTATGTATAGGGTTTCTAACACTATTTCATTCCACTACTCTGCTACGCTGTTCCGCTTCTGTACTACTCGTGTGTGTGTGTGGTAAGAGAGAGAGAGAGAGAGAGAGAGAGAGAGAGAGAGAGAGAGAGAGAGAGAGAATTCAGTAGTCTGAATGTATGTAGCTAAATAGATGTAATATGAATATGTAATATGTAATATGAGCTAAAACTAGATTGTCTGACACCCAAATATGTGTATTTTAGCTGGACATCCTTAAGACCTTTTCATGGGGTCCTGAACAAGGGTTTGATAATACTAGTAGCAGCACAACACTGAGCAAACCACTCTCTCCTGGAACGAAGCATAATTTTACAAATAAGACACAGACAGATCATGAATGAGGTGACATCAGAATGGAGATCGATTACTTGAACCATTTAACAGAAGCAGTACTGCGCAGGGCTCTGCGTTGCTCATAATTTACATCAGCAGCCTAGAGGAGGTAGGAAACAGAAATACATGGTCGTCGAGAACACATTCTGATTAGTTTTTTTCAGTGATGTGCCGCTACTAGTATTATCAGACCCTAATTCCTAATTCTATGGTGTACCTCACAACCAATAAACTACAGTCTAGTCTATGTGAGTTTACACTATCTTGCACTACTTCTACTCGCCACGTACCACGCCAATCATCCCGGCGATCACGGACAAGAAGGATTGTCCCATACCATCTACTTCTACACACAACCGTTACAAATTCCTACATCTTAGGAAACCATTCCTAACCTGATAGACAGATCCACCACTCAAAAGCAATAGTGTAAAATTTATCCCACAAGCGTTTCTTCTGTTGTGAAAATGTACATTATTTTCTAGGATCCTAGTAAATTACTCTATTATTATAAAAATATGAAATTTCTATTATTTTTATCTAAAAAAATGGTTTAAAAAAAATCTCATTTTCATTTATAATGTCAGAGCACCAAAATGGGTACAGATGAACTTTTTGACACATTTCTTCCCGGTAACACACACACACACACACACACACACACACATATATATATATATATATATATATGTGTGTGTGTGTGTGTGTGTGTGTGTGTGTGTGTGTTTCTGGAGTTTATCTGGACAGAGTTCCGGGGGTCAACGCCCCCGCGGCCCGGTCTGTGACCAGGCCTCCTTAGGTCAGTGTCCCAGGATGCGCCCCACACCAGTCGACTAACACCCAGGTACCCATTTTACTGATGGGGAACATAGACAACAGGTGGAAAGAAACACGTCCAATGTTTCTACTCTGGCTGGGAATCGAACCCAGGCCCTCGCCGTGTGAAGCGAGAGCGTTAACCACCAGGCCACCAGGTTCTGCCTATTCGGCACGACATATGTATCAGCATATACAATTTGGGAGGTTTCACCTAAGGTACATTCTGGAATAGTGCTAAGAGTGTATCCTTGCTTCTAGAGTGAACAACTGCGTACACACTTGTAAAACCTTTACTACACGAATGTACACTTGTGCTTGCACGTGTTTAAGATGTATACATATGTGTACCTCCTTTTATGCACGTTCATATACGCATTTGTCAATATAGGCAGATGAAATGCAAACTAAACAATTTGGAATAAGGGCGAAATTGACTCTTGTATAAAGTGAAAAACGATATAAGTCCTGATAACCAGATACTTGGCAACTGAAGGCATAGATGAGTCAATCCCAAGCCTAATTAATGTCCTGGTGGACGCCCCACTGGGAGCAGTGAAGGCTCCACCACGGGCACTTTACCTAGGAATCAATTCTGACAAATTAAATATTAGGAAAAACCTAACCACCAAGATCTTTTCCACTTGACCATCTCGTTATACTACATATAATACACAATAAATGTTATTACCAGAATGGACATAGAAAAAGATAGATATATAAAAAAAGGTAAAGTGGAAAAAAACAAAGAGGGACAAAAATAGGAAATACTCACTCCTCGTATTTTGGATTGCTCCGCACCCTCCAGGTCATCATCTGAGAATTTTCCTGAAGCATTTTTTCTATCGAAACCTGTTCTTCACGACCCTGTTCGCTGATATCAAGATTATTTATTATATGGATCATTCAAACAACAGCAATGTCCCAAAACTATTTTCATTGTTTGAACTACTCTAATACAACTAAATGCTTGTTTTCCTGGGCAAATGCATCCGAGGTGTATAACATAGGTTATCATTCATTAGAACTGATTCATTTCAAATACAACATAAAGGTATGAAAAGTTTAACGTTAACGATATAAGGGTATCAAAAGGTCATCAATAACTCTATAAGGGCATCAAAAGTCCAACAAATTCCGCCCGTCTTCTCCGTCCTAAGTACATGATCCATCAGCGTAGAGTAGAGCGTTGAGTTTCACTCGATGGTGACCAACGAGAAACTAGTGAGTGGCTAGGGAGTGGTTAGGGAGTGGCTAGAGAGTGGCTAGAGAGTGGCTAGGGAGTGGCTAGGGAGTGGCTAGGGAGTGGCTAGGGAGTGACTAGGGAGTGGCTAGAGAGTGGCTAAGGAGTGGCTTGTGGCTGGCAACTTACAAGAGGAGTGTCCGCCGGGGCATGAGTGATTGCTGGTGCTCAAGAAGGCTGTAAAACTAACACTATCATTACCACCTGCAGCTCCAGCGAAGGTAAATGAGCGCTGGTTTCCCCTCAGCTGTCCCCGGGGGAGCCAAGATTACCACATTCTTGTCAACTCTGCGGCTTGTGGTCTCTACACAAGTGTATAAACGAGATCAACGCTTGCAAAAATGAACCACAGGGACGTGTGAGAGAATTATTTCAGTGTGAGAGCAGTAAGGATGGCTTTCAGTGGAGGCCAACTCTATACATGGTTTCAAATGCCAGTGTTAAAACAAAGTCCATCGGGGCAATATCATAATTATTATTATTATTATTATTGGTAGTAGTAGTAGTAGTAGTAGTAGTAGTAGTAGTAGTAGTAGTAGTAGTAGTAGTAGTAGTAGTAGTAGTAGTAGTAGTATCGTCAATCGGAAGCCCTAAACCACTGGGAATCATACAGCACCTGAGGAATGGGATGTAATTAGGTCTGATCCGAGGAAGGAAAGACATGGGTCAGACAGCAGCCACATCAAGTAAGATGGCGTCTACGTGTCTTAAGACGGTGTTCCATTGTCTGAATTTATAAAGGTTGTGTCTTGGTATCTAAAGATGGCATCTTTTATCTGAAGATCTTGACTTATCTAAAAGATGATGTCTTGGTATCTAAAAGATGTCATCTTTTTATCTAGAAAGGAATAATTTATGAGAAGAACTTCTCGAAATAGTATTAAAGGTATGCAAGAATAATTGGTACTCTGGGTTGCTGTGGTGTAAACTGCTGTGAGGTATGATTGCTATTAGCGAACTGCGGCTAGAGCCCACAGCACTCACACGGCATTACCACTTCAAATATTAAAACAATTCTACTATTACTGCTACTATTACTACTACTTACTACTACTATTACTACTTATTACTATTACTACTAATACTACTACTATTACTACTCATAATTATAATATGGATAAGCCTTTACAAGTCGTACCTCCACCAGGTCTAAGCCTCACCCACATAAAAATGCTAGGTTTTCTAAGGTTTAGCGACAATGAATTTAAGAGAGGTTAGAGTGGCACGACTGGCGGTGAAGTTGGTGATGCAGCACTAAAACACAAGTCAAAGAAACTCTGGGAAAAGATTCTATGACACAAAAATGTACCTAAAATGGCAGTTAATCAGAAATTAATATGAACAGGCTGGAAAGACTAAAAATATCTTCATATAATGTTTTAGGAACTTTTTCCCATCTTTCTGAATTATATTCCAGCTCAATCATTTGGTACTGTTCATCATAAGTTAAGAAATACTCAAAACGTAGGTAATGATGCAATAACATTTGTAAAGATTTGAAGCGTTAACTCCTGTGTTTGCTTTCATACTTGTCTTCAATGTAACATCTTGAACCTCAGTTCGCTAAGGCTCGAACCTCAGTCTGCTAAGCGTGATACAGACGCACCACTCTATCCATCTTTTTTTTTATATATATATTTTATTGAGAGCATATCTTGTACAGACAGACATAATACATATATATAGTATAAAACTGTTGAGAACAATAAGTACATACATAAATTATCACATAAGTACTCTATCCATCTAGCTAGTATACAAATAGATTAATTTGACTGCCATACGAGGCTAATACTGAAAATAATACTTAATATTTTCAATTCATGGGCAAAATACATATACACAAATAAAGTCAGGAGAATATAGGTCATACATCGTCGATTCTAGATCTAGTACTTACTAAAACTGAAGAAGTCCGTATAAATATTATATTAGCCCCACCTGGTAAAAATTCCATTGTACTGTTACAGCTGACATAGATGGCAGGACGCGACTGACACCAGGAAAAAATAAGATAAACTGTACAAAGGAGGAAAATAAATGTATATTGAGGAAAAAATAAGTGAGATTAATTATCATGTGAGATAGGCAAAACATTATATATAAAACATTTTGAAGTATATGAGACAATAAGAATTTAAGAATGGGAGAAACAAGTGAAAAAAAAGTTACGAGTGTAGAGATGCCACTGATATTTTTATTTAAATTTGGAATTAGTATAAATATCTTATTAACCCACTATAAATAAATAAATAATTTATGTTACTCAGAGCTAGACGTGGTGGAGGCTTGATCCTCCGTCTGCTGAACATGAGACAGACACGTAATATACATTATCTAGATGTCCACCGACCCACTAAACCAGTAAGAAAGGGCCATACTAAAATAAGGAGAATAGATGGATTATCTTAAAGAGCAAGTTGAAGCCACACCTTCTATTCATATATGTAAAAATGATTATTTTATGCGATAAAATACAAGAAAAATATGTGAGAGATATTAAATATAAAGCTACAAAAATGTCTTAAATGAGGTGCACTTAAAATCCTCCGACTGTGAAATGTGGAGACCAGTGAAACAGTTAAAGAGGAAGAAAATGTACTCACTCACACACAAACAAAGTAACAAGACCAGATGAGCTATCACCCTGGGTTTTGAAGTGATGTGTGGAAAATTAAGCTATCTGCTGTAGATATTTTGTATCATGTCGCCGTATGAACAAAACCTTTAAGACGAATGGAAAAATATCCCGAACAGGTGGCAGTTCAAATAAAAGTGACAGGGAAGGTCTTATAAGCTATAGATCTCTCTGACAAGTGCTATTTTAACAACACTGGAAAATATATTAAAAGAGTTAAAAAATGCAGGGCAAAAAAAAAAAGTTTGCTAACAATAGACCAGTTCAGTTTCAGGATAGGAAAAGCTGCACATCCACTCGACTCGACAACTGTAACAGTCGTGTTAAAAAAATGGACATATGTGTAACTAATAAGACATTTACTGCAGCAACGTTTCACTCACCAGTAACTATACCGAGTCAATATTGTCAGTATTCTTACCACATATACTTACGGTGAATAGCAAATAGCCAACAAACTAGAAAGGTAAAGCAGATAGTACGAGATCCTTTTAATTAGACGATGTTTTGATTAAATATTGAAATAAACTTTAAAAAAGTGCTATTTAGGATAGTGTCGTGTAACACAAAAGCTCTGTTACATAGGTTTTTGTGTTCTAGCTTTCAAGTTTTTAATGTGGGCAGAACTGTAAAGTGTTAAAAATATTGAAATACACTGGCAGTTATGTAATGATGCAAAGTATTGCTGATGAAGAGCAATGAAAGTAATCTAAGATTTTGGGTTTTTAGAAAACTCGTGGATTCTCATAATTCTGTTATTTTTTTTAGGGGAAGAAGAGAGGATATGACGCTGATCCATCCCTGTCCATCTACATGAAATTATAAGTAAGGAGGTACAACAAGGGTTTATTGTGACTTTATTATGGAGAACTTGAGTTAGGAGGATGAGCCTTGGCGATGAGAGGACCTGAAAAAGATGAGCCTTTTACTTAAAACCCTTAAATGGTCCAAACAGATCGACGTTCAAATTCGTAGTGCTACAAAAGTAGATCTACTTTTTTTTTACATATTTTCAAATATAACAAAAAAAAAGTGTAGATAAAAGTTTTTTACACGTTTTCACATGTAAACCCCCCCCCCAAAAAAAAAAAATCTCCATTTTTTTACATAGTTTCAGATGTTGAAAAAAACGTATATATACGTTTGGACCATTTAAGGGTTAAGAGAACCTGCGGAAGAACCCAAGCCTTGTCCATGAGAGACCCTGGAAGAACCATGGGTGGAGTGACAGGGTCTGGCCTCCTTGGGCATAGAACAGAAAGAAGATACTGTGGTCCTCCTAGACTATAAAGGGAACCTTTAATGTGGTCTACTAACGGGAAGCCGTGTCTAATTGTAAATTATATTCTGTCAGTTACAGTGGAACCTATTTCTTATGGTTGCAAAAAAATCACTGTAATAACTCCAAAATAGCGTTATATTATTACCTTCCTCCCTCCCTCCCTCCCGGCAAGCATAAATATTCAGCACCAAATAAAGGTTTTTGTTCAGTTTATTAAAGTTCAAGTAGCTCATTAGTGCATTTATATTCCAAACAGGTTAATGTTCTACTGAGAAGCGAAGAAGGAATTTGCATTCTCAGTTATTTTTATAGGGCTTTTTGAAGAGATACGATGTTTCATCCCTCCCCATCCACTTGAGATGGAATGTAGTGGAGTTAAACCACGAGTTCGTTGTTCTTTCATTATGGGAGGATTTGAGCTAGCTACACAGGCTGTAGAAGAGGCCACTGGCAAACCTACAGACAGGGTTTGGCCTCACTGGACGAAAGAGAGAGAGAGAGAGAAAGAGAGGCGAAGCTGTGCTCTTCTTAGACTATTGAGAAGACCTCCAGAGCGATCAGCTAACAGGAATCTATATCTAATTGCAAGCCAAATTTTGTCAATTATATTACAATCTACTTTTCTTAGTTGTGAAATAGATCATATAGTGTTATGTAAACACTTCCTCAGGTTAATTCTTATTAACTCCCATTCCCCAGGGGAGTGTGTGACCCCCATTTAGTTAACTGATTCCCCACTAAATTAATAACAAAGGCTAGGAAATCAGTGATTTGCTTTCGATCAAATTATAAAACAAAATGTCCGGATTTCACTGCAGAATAAAACATATGGAATTTCGTAATGATAAATTCGTGTGTGTTGCTTTCTGCTGTAAAAGAACAAGGAAATCCAGCAGACTACCAGGAGCTGCAGCTGGCTCCCAGCAGGCTACAAGGAGCTGCAGCTGACTCCCAGCAGGCTACCAGGAGCTGCAGCTGGCTCCCAGCAGGCTAACCAAGACCTGCAGCTGACTTCCAGCAGGCTACCAGGAGCTGCAGCTGGCTCCCAGCAGGCTACCAGGAGCTGCAGCTGGCTCCCAGCAGGCTACCAGGAGCTGCAGCTGGCTCCAAGCAGGCTACCAGGAGCTGCAGCTGGCTCCCAGCAGGCTACCAGGAGCTGCAGCTGGCTCCCAGCAGGCTACCAGGAGCTACTTGGAGCTGCAGCTGACTCCCAGCAGGCTACCAGGAGCTGCAGCTGACTCCCAGCAGGCTACCAGGAGCTGCAGCTGACTCCCAGCAGGCTACCAGGAGCTGCAGCTGACTCCCAGCAGGCTACCAGGAGCTGCAGCTGACTCCCAGGAGGCTACCAGGAGCTGCAGCTGACTCCCAGCAGGCTACCAGGAGCTGCAGCTGGATCCCAGCAGGCTACTTGGAGCTGCAGCTGACTCCCAGCAGGCTACCAGGAGCTGCAGCTGGATCCCAGCAGGCTACTTGGAGCTGCAGCTGGCTCCCAGTAGGAAACCAGGAGCCGTAACTGACTTCCAGCAGGTTACAAGAAACTACAGGAGATTCCCAGCACATACTCTTAGTTTTTAAACAGATGGACCGGTAAGCCAATGGAAAGCTTCGGTCACATGACCACAAGTTTCTAAACAAAAGCTAAGACCCACGTCGGGAAACAACAGTCTTGACCCCTGATGAGTCTTACGTAACCAAACATAACACGTTGCTTTAAGAACGCTCAACTTGGTCCTCAGGTTCCACAGCAATAAACTCACGAAGTTTGATTTAACTGCTTTATGAAAACTCTGTAAACATTCTCCCGTATGTTCGTACACGCAGAGTGACGTACACACACACACACACACACACACACACACACACACATACACACACACTGGACACACAAAGGGTAGAACTGATCTCATCAAGACAAATCACTGTGGTGTTGGTCTCCTCTTTGTGTGTCTAACTCTCTCACGAGCTCCTATTTACCAGACAAATCTCCTCCTTCCATCAACCCAGTAATCATACACTTTACCTTATGAAATCGCTGCAGTGAATTGCACAAACCAAAAGCAAGCTAGAGTAATATAGTTTTAACAATAAACTCTCTCTCTCTCTCTCTCTCTCTCTCTCTCTCTCTCTCTCTCTCTCTCTCTCTCTCTCTCTCTCTCTCTCACTCTCTCTCTCTCTCCTCACTTTTTCTTTATATAAATATATGTCGTGCCGAATAGGTAAAACTTGCGATTTTGGCTTAAATAGCAACGCTCTTCTTGCCGAATAAGACAAGCGAAAATTTGTGTATGCAATAATTTTGTAAAAATCATTCTGAACCTAACGGAAAAAATATATTTCATTGTGTTTGTTTAATATTAAATTATTGTAAACTTATCTAAAATATATTAAGTTGGATTAGGTTAAATTAAATTGCGTTTGTAGTAATAAGGTTAGGTAAGTTTTCTAAGGTTCTTTTGGTACAAAATTATTATTTTTTACATTAACATAAATAAAAAAATATATCTAAATGTATAAGAGAAAAATTTTTAAGGAACTTAATTTTAAATGAGTTCTTCCTAGCTGACTAATTTTACCTATTCAGCACGACGTTATATATATATATATATATATATATATATATATATATATATATATATATATATATATATATATATATATATATATATATATATATGCAATAAGATCACAGTAAACAGGTGATTTCAGAATATGCAAAACAACCACTCTGAAAGAATAGAGAAATTCCAAGCGCTTTCGTGACTACTTGATAATGTGAGTAGTCACGAAAGCGCTTGGAATTTCTCTATTCTTTCAGAGTGGTTGTTTTGCATATATATATATATATATATATATATATATATATATACACACATATATATATATATATATAATATATATATATATACATACATGTCGTGCCGAATAGGCAGAATTTGCGATCTTGGCTTAAATAGCAACGCTCATCTTGCCATATAAGACAAGTGAAAATTTGTGTATGCAATAATTTCGCCAAAATCATTCTGAACCTAACGAAAAAAATATATTTGATTGTGTTTGTTTAGTACTAAATTATTGTAAACGTATTTAAAATATATTTAGTTGGGTTAGGCTAAAATAAATTGCTGTTGTTATAATAAGGTTAGGTAAGTTTTCTAAGATTCTTTTGGTGCAAAATTAAAATTTTTTACAATAACATCAATGAAACATATATATCTTTAAACCTATAAGAGAAAATTTCAAAAAGGACTTAATTTTAAATGAGTTCTTGCTAACTGACCAGTTTTGCATATTCGGCACGACATATATATATATGTATATATATATATATGTATATATATATATATATATATATATATATATATATATATATATATATATATATATATATATATATATATATATATATATATATATATGTATATATATATATATATTTAATTGTATGCAACTCTGTTACTATAAACCTTAGTAACAGATACAGACAAACTAGTTAAGACACATCAGTAAACACTAGGACCGAAAGGTTTTTGTAATAAATAAGTCCTGGTATTTTGTCAAATGTCTCTTTAAACCAATTCTGTTACTGATGAGCTCTTCTCCAGACTGAGGGACTGACCACCTCAAAACTTTAAGGGTGATGGACTGATTACATCGTCTTCAAGTATCTTCTGCTTCTATCAACTTTTCTGTACTCGACTGAAGAAGCCTACTGTGTAGGCGAAACGTTTCATAATAAAGATACCTAACTGTTGCATATGTGTCTTACCTAACAACCTGTCGGTATTTGATACCATTTTAATGTTCAAACAGTTTTAAGTTTAACACTTCTTTATTAAAATAAACGAAAAGTCACGAATGATTCATTAAATATCAAACAAGTATAATTCGTTCACTCGGTACTGACTGAGAAGTTTTATCCCGTCATCAACTGTTGTATATTAAGAAAATCCATCAGTTACCCCATCACCTCAGCTCACGTTATTCCACAATCCCTCACTCACTGTTAGCATTAATACTTTCCAGCCTCCCTGGTGTGGGATTCGACTGTGAACAACTGTATTTGTGGTTACAGTGGTGGCCCATGCTAACCTTCCTATGGTGTATGGAAAGATGCCTAGTTAGATTAATATTAGAGCCAGCTGGCGGAGTGGTTAACGTACTAGCCTATTTGTTTTAAGACTCACTTTCCATTCATTTAAGCCCCTCCCGTTCCCTGGTTTGTTTGTAATCGCGTTATTACGATTTCGTAGTTATTCTTCATTTTGTAGGACAAATTTCGCAAATCAAAGAAAAATAATATCAAAATGTTTTTAGTCCGAATTAGTGATTTTAAATTAATTCACAACTAAATTGCAATTTGCAGAGAACACTTAATACACTTGTTCGGTCTTCCCTACACCAATAAGAATTCGCGAATATTTTTGAAAGTACGTCAGTGGCCACAATCACTGCCACACCCACCTGCACCTTCACCTACCAAGTGTTCCAACATCACCACCTTCACACGTCGTAAGTGGTCTCCAAAAGTTTTCTTGCAGGTGGCTGACCTTTCCTGGGTTATCCTAAGGCAGTTCTCAACGTCACAAAGTAAGGACGAACGACACACCCCAATCAAATTATCGTTGGACGCATTTCCTCTTATCTTATTCCGAAGTACTTTATTCAACAAATCGAGACTACGTAAGGAAGGCAGTAAGGAGACGAAGAAGAAATTGTCTATTCTTGCTGAAGAAATTTGCAGCGTTATAAACATTTCCGCTATCTGGACGTCGGAGTCAACAACACTGGCTAAGATGGCGAGGAGAGATATGAGAAGCTGCAGATACTACATTGGTTTAATAATCCACGTACTCGCGACCGACCTGAAGAGGTCGAGACTTAAGGTTTGGAAAAGTGCAAACGGATTATTCAAGATATGAAAACAAGAATTTATATTTTTTTTTCTATTTTAGGACTTCTATCATGCTGGGCATCAGAAAGCCCGCTGTTCAAGAAGGCTTTCTGTCTAAACAATAAATAAAGATTTTGCTTGCATTAAGGTTATAAACTTATGACATGATGTAGCATGGTTTGTATAGACTTTACTTGCTCCGTGAAAGCAATGTCAAGACATCACTTGTTCCGTTCTAACGAAGTGTCTCAGCATTTCCACAACAAATGCCTATAAATGTATTTTGGATGATAACGGCATTTCTACAGAATTCCATTTACAGCCTTCGAATAATTCGACACAGAAGAAAATACTTCAGTAAACCCCATTTTTGTTAATATATGTCTACTCTGGATTTCATAAGTTCAACAATTTGAGTAGTTTAGGTATGTGCACGTTGTATACGCAACAAAACTTAAGACCTTATTGCCGCTTTTCGTAATAAACATGATGTAACTGACTCTGACTTCAACACTGAAAACAATATCAGCCAGAGTACGACTTTACCAGATGTCACTTTTTTTGGCTTTGGAACCTTTCAAGCAGGAAATCAATTTGTCCACTAAGTTTAAGGTAATATCAAAATCAGCTACTAGAAATATCTACAGTACTACATATCTGAGAAATAATAGAAATTGCAAGAGAAAATGCAAATATGGATATACCTTTCAGTATACCTGCTATATCACTTGTAACTTGAAATTGACGACATTTTACCAATTATAATATGTATACAATACAAATAAGTTGATGAGTATGATATATTTACCGCTGAAAAAATAGAAAAAAATAAATGATAAAAGTTCCTGAGGCAGAAGAGGTGAGGAGTTGGTTTCGATGACAGGTGATGGTCAGGCTTTTGGTTTCATGTCTTTGCTTTAGACTAAGAGACTGACCATCTATCAAGACTATGGGACCGATTACCTTTCCAATTCTTCTGTCTTCAGTATTCGGCTGATGAACCCTGTTTTATAAACAAAACGTTCCGACAGTGAGATAACTTAATGTTGCGCATTATCAGTTGCATAAGTCTGACATGAATGTGAGTCAGTAATATTTGTCAATTTCAATTTACTAACAATAAAATTGAATGACACTCAACAGTGATTCAAAGTATGTTGGGGAAGGATAGAGCTCACCTTCTAGCAGTGAGAAATCCTCATGCAGGGGATTTCCTGTTGGCTGTCCCCAACTCCTCCTTTGGCACATGTCTCGACCCACAGACCATACACATTGGTGTTGCCTTTTGCCTTGCTGTCCCTATTCTCACCGAAGATAGGTGTATTTGTGACAGTGAACTGACAGAAAAATTCGGAGACCATGACCTTGTTTGCCGTAGATCTGAGGGAAAGATTTCAAGGCATGAAGAGGGTAATGACATCATCAAGAGGAGCCTCAAAACAGCTGGATGCCCAGCAATAAAAGAGCCACCCCAACCATGCAGATCTGATGGCAACCAAAAGCATCCAGATGGTATTACCTTTCAAGCCTGGACAGGCGGAAAGCAGGTGGTGTGGGACTACACATGTGCATCCACATTGGCTGATACCTATCTCCAGCACACAAGGGAGGAAGAAGGAGCTGCCAGCTTCAGGAAATCTTAGAAGCCTAGAAAATACTGAGAACTTGTTCACCATGGTATGTTTGTTCGCATAGGTC